>NC_081552.1:51450332-51576205 GCF_963082655.1 Stomoxys calcitrans | reverse complement strand
GTCAGGAAATAAGTCCTGTTTGGGGGTGCTGGTACGGCCTTTCAGATATTTCGCGCCAATGTGGATATAATATTGGTGACTCTTCTCCCAAATGCCTTTCATTGGAGCCTTATATTGCTAAGGTCGGTAAATATGTCCGGTATAGGGGTGTTTTAGGGGGTGAGGCGGATCTCAAATATCAGATCATATATTTGGTGTCAAATAAATTTCTTATGAACGCCATATACTCCATTATTGGTTTATATTCCATTTGGCTGGTGGCTTTGGAGGTGGGTCGGCCCCCTAGATATCCAACTCTAAATACTTTATTCTCTTGGATTTGGTGGTGGTTTAGAGCAGACAACTCTTTGCCTCGAAAGTGGATATCAGATTCATACTCTACTCCCAAAAACCACATTGGAGCTACATATTGCTATAATCGGTATATATGTGTGGTTTAGGGAGAGTTTATGAGGTGAGGCGTCCCTGAAACCCTTTTTGCCATAATCCACAAATATGTCCAGTTTAAGGGGGTATGCAGGGTGGGGCGGCAACGTACTTAGCCCTGAAAAATATCTGCATCGTGCTCTACTTTCAAATCTTCATTTTTGAGCCCCAATTGCCATAATAATTGAGCCCCAATTGCCATTGATTAGGGGGAGTTTATGGGGTGGCTCGACCCCCAAACATTTGGCCTCAAAATTGAATATCAAATTCGTTTTCTACTATCAAATACCTATTATTTATCGCCATAGTAGGCAAGGAAGATTTGAAGGGAGTTTAGAGGCGTACCTGAAGTAATATCAGCATTGTGCCAGAGCACGATTTAGTTTGAGGCCCAAATTGTCAAGCATTTTTAAGGATGCTATCGATATTCAGCGCTACGGGCTCGTTCATATTAACACTATTTTTATACCCACCACCGACGGATGGGGGTATATTCATTTTGTCATTCCATTTGCAACACATAGAAATATCCATTTCCGAACCTATAAAGTATATATATTCTTGATCAGCGTAAAAATCTAAGACGATCAAGACATGTCCGTCCGTCTGTCCGTCTGTCTGTTGAAATCACGCTACAGTCTTCAAAATGGAGATATTGAGCTGAAACTTTGCACAGATTCCTTTTTTGTCCATAAGCAGGTTAAAGTCCGAAGATGGGGCTACATCGGACTATATCTTGATATAGTCCCCATATAGACCGATCCGCCGATTTAGGGTCTTAGGCCCATAAAAGCCACATTTATTATCCGATTTTGCTAAAATTTAAGACAGTGAGTTGTTTTAGGCCCTTCGACATCCTCCGCCAATTAGGTTTAGATTGGTCCACATTTGGATATAGCTGCCATATAGACCGATCCTCCGATTTAGGGTCTTAGGCCCATAACTGCCACATTTATTATCCGATTTTGCTGAAATTTGGGACAGTGGGTCGCGTTAGGCCCTTCGACATCCTCCGTCAATATGGCTCAGATCGGTTTAGATTTGGATATAGCTGCCATATAGACCGATCTCTCGGTTTAGGTTTTGGGGCCATAAAAGGCGCATTTATTGTCCGATGATGCCGAAATTCGGGACAAAGAGCTAAGTTAAGCCCCTCCACATATTTCTGCAATTTGGTCTAGATCGATCAAGATTTGCATATAGCTGTCATATAGACCGATATCTCGATTTAAGGTTTTGGGAGGTCCAAAAAAGTCGCATTTATAATCCGATTTCATCGAAATTTGAGTTATGTTAGGCTCTTCGAGTTTTTTCTGCAACTTGCCCAAGGCGGTGCAGATTTGGATTTAGCTGCCATATAGTCCTTGGCCACATAAAAGGCGCATTTATAATCCGATTTCACTGAAAGTTAACACTGTGACATATGTTAGGCTTTTCGACATCCGTGTCGTATATGGTTCAGATCGTTTATTGAACAATGATTTGTACTTCCTAGTATTTGGTTCAAATCGGAACATATATCGATTTAGCTGCTATGGGGCATAAGATATGCATTTTTCAACGAATTTGACGAAAGGTGTTTTACATATATACCCCTAGGTGGTGGGTATCCAAAGTTCGGCCCGGCCGAACTTAATGCCTTTTTACTTGTTTAAGAGTGAAATTGTATACAAAATTCCAACTCCACTCTTAAATACCTTTATTTGATACCCCATATTGTCAAAATCGGTACACATGTCCACTCGGGGGGTTTTGGGATGGGGCATCCCCCCAGGTTATTTGACCCCCAAATTTTTACCAATTTCGTGTTTTTGGGGTACCATAAATTGACATACAAAATTTCGCTTAAATCGGTGCACGCATCTCCGAGATCTGGCGTTTTTGAGAAATGCGGTATGGGGGAGGGTCCGCTCCCCCTTCGGATATCAAAAAATGTAGTACCCTATTTTCATCGGGGGCCCAAACTCTACCATCTGTGAAAATTTTATGAAAATCGGTTCAGCCATTTTTGAGTCTACACGGAACAGGACAAACATACAAACAAATAAACAAACAAAGCGCAACAATTTCATTTTTATATAAAAGATAGATACATACAACCATAGGATGGAGATATACTAATCTAGTCGTTCCATTTGTACACTTCGAAATATTGATCTAAGGCCTCACAAAGTATATAAGGGTGACTTTTTAAGAGGTATAGGAAAGTCAAAAAAACACACTATTTTGGTTGTTTTGGGTCAAGGTTATGAAACAATAATTAAAACCCGATGTTTAAGTTCTTGAAAATTGTCTTATTTTGAAAACTCCAATATTTCGAAAACAAGCGGTGCTTTTTTTTCAAAACAAAACAATTTTCAAAAACTTAAACATCGGTTTTTAATTATTTTTTCATGACCTTGAGCCAAGACAACCAAAAACGTATAAAATAACAAGTAAAAGCGTGCTAAGTTCGGTCGGGGCGAATCTTATATACCCTCCACCATGGATCGCATTTGTCGAGTTCTTTCCCCGGCATCTCTTCTTAGGCAAAAAAGGATATAAGAAAAGATTTGCTCTGCTATTAGAGCGATATCAAGATATGGTCCAGTTTGGACCACATTTAAATTATATGTTGGAGACCTGTGTCAAATGTCAGCCAATTCGAATAAGAATTGCGCCCTTTGGGGGCTCAAGAAGCAAAATAGAGAGAGCGATTTATATGGGAGCTGTATCGGGCTATAGACCGATTCAGACCATAATAAACACGTATGTTGATGGTCATGAGATGATCCGTCGTACAATATATCAGGCAAATCGGATAATAATTACGACCTCTAGAGGCTCAAGAAGTCAAGATCCCAGATCGGTTTATATGGCGGCTATATTAGCTTATGAACCGATTTGAACCTTATTTGACACAGTTGTTGGATATTATAACAAAATACTTCGTGCAAAATTTCATTCCAATCGGATAAGAATTGCCCACTCTAGAGCCTCAAGAAGTCAAGATCCCAGATCGGTTTATATGGCGGCTATATTAGCTTATGAACCGATTTGAACCTTATTTGACACAGTTGTTGGATATCATAACAAAACACGTCGTGCAAAATTTCATTCCAATCGGATAAGAATTGCGCACTCTAGAGGCTCAAGAAGTCAAGACCCAAGATCGGTTTATATGGCAGCTATATCAAAACATGAACCGATATGGCCCATTTACAATACCAACCGACCTACACTAATAAGAAGTATTTGTGCAAAATTTCAAGCGGCTAGCTTTACTACTTCGGAGTTAACGTGCTTTCGACAGACTGACAGACGGACGGGCATGGCTAGATCGACATAAAATGTCGCGACGATCAAGAATATATATACTTTATGGGGTCTCAGACGAATATTTCGAGTAGTTACAAACAGAATGACGAAATTAGAATACCCCCCATCCTATGGTGGTGGGTATAAAAAGGGTCAACTATACACAAAAAAAAAACACATAAAATTCAGAAAAATGCATGCAAACTTTATTTGAATCGAAAGTACAGTAATTTAATGTTTGAAGATTATTTCATGCAAATTTTGACCGTAACTGCGCCTTAAATGGTCAATCCGCTTAATCCAATTTTGGCATACTCTTTGCATCATTTCGGCCGGTATCTCACGAATCAATGCTTCAATGTTGTCTTCAAATACTACAGTTGAATCTGGCTTGGCTGTATAGACATGAGCATTAACATAGCTCCACAAAACATAGTGAAAAGGTGTTAGGCGGCCAGTTGACCGGTCCCGAAGTGAAGTTAAATGTTCACCAAACTCGCCTCTCAATAAGTCGATTGTTACGCTTGCTGTATGGCATGTGGCACCGTCTTGTTGAAACCACATGTCATGAAAGTGAAGCTCTTGCATTTTGTGCAAAAAAAAGTTGGATATCATCTCACGGTAGCGCTCACCATTCAAAGTCATGTTACGGTTCGCATCATCTTTGAAGAAGTACGGTCCAATGATGCCACCAGCCTATAAACCGATTCATTGGTAGCTCTTGCAATGCTTCTGGTTGATCTTTACTCCAAAATCGGCAACTGTGCTTATTAACGTACCCATCGAGCCTCGTCGCGATGAACTTTATTAACAGAGCACGCATTTTGATAATAAAATTCAATAATTTGCAAGCTTTATTCGTTTGTAAGACGATTCATGGTTAAATCATACACCGAACTGAAGTTGTTGAAGATATTTGACAGTGAAACAAAACACGAAACGTGCGTGAGCTGTTTAAACTAGTGTTGCCAAAAAGGTTATATCTCGAAAATCACCCTTTACATTTTTGATCGTTTTGACATTCTGAGACGATCTAGCCATGTCCCTTCGTCTGTCGAAATCACGATAGCGGTCGAACGAATAGAACTAGCCACTTGAAATTTTGCACTAATTCTTCTTATTAATGTAGGTCAGTTGGGGATTGCAAATGGGCCATATCGGTTCAGATTTAGATATAGCTCCCATATAAGCTGGCCTCCCGATCTGACTTCTTGGGCCCCTGGAAGCCGCAATTTCTGTCCGAGTTGGCTTAAACTTGCACAGAGTCTTCTGTTATGTCTTCCCACAATTGTGCCAAGTGCGGTCCAAATCGGTCTATAGCCTGATATAGCTCCCATATAAACTGGTCACTCGATTATCCTTGTTCGGTTCCTAGAAGCTTAAATTTTTGCTGGTTTGACAGAAGTTTGGTATGTAGAATAAAATTTTGCCCTTCAACTTAAGTTAGTATGTTGAGATTCCATTGCAGGATATTGTCCGGCTTAAGAAAATTGTTTAATGGTTTCTATTCAAAAAATAGTATAGTAAAAATAAGATTTTAAGACCAAAAAAAAAGAGCAAACGGATTAAATTACCTTGTTTTGGCAAAAGTTTTTGGCAAAATCCATGGTGGTGCGTTCCCAAGATTCGGCACGGCCGAACTTAGCTTTTACTTTTTTTTTTTTTTTTGTTTCTAAATAAAATTTAGACTACAAATTTCTTTTAAGACAAAATTTCATTAAAACCTATACTTTTGAGAAAATTTCGGTCAAATACTTTAAGGAAAAATTCATAAACATTTTTCTATTTTCCCTGAATCCAAAATTGCAATGATTTTTTCTTAGGAGTTTAAATAATACTTTCTCAAAAAAAAACATTTTATTGAAATTTAGAAAATTCCAGTAAATTCCATACAATAAAATGGTGGGAATTTGTGACAAATACAAGGGATTGAAATTTCTTTATGGCACAAAAGACTGTAAATATAAGCATTTTTATACCCTCCACCATAGGATGGGGGGGTATACTAATTTCGTCATTCTGTTTGTAACTACTCGAAATATTCGTCTGAGACCCCATAAAGTATATATATTCTTGATCGTCGCGACATTTTATGTCGATCTAGCCCTGTCCGTCCGTCTGTCTGTCGAAAGCACGCTAACTTCCGAAGGAGTAAAGCTAGCAGCTTGAAATTTTGCACAAATACTTCTTATTAGTGTAGGTCGGTTGGTACTGTAAATGGGCCATATCGGTTTGATACAGCTGTCATATAAACCGATTTTAGGTTTTGACTTCTTGGATTTGAATGAATTTTTGCACGTAGTATTTTGTTATGATATCCAATCACTGTGCTAAGTATGGTTCAAATCGGTTCATTACCTGATATAGCTGTCATATAAACAGATCTAGGGACTTGACTTCTTGAGCTTCTAGAGGGCTCAATTCCTATCCGATTTAGCTGAAATTTTGCATGACGTATTTTATTCTTACTTTCAACAACTGCGTCAAATAAGGTTCAAATCGGTTCTTAACCTGATATAGCTGCTATATAAACCGATATGGGATTTTGACTTCTTGAGCCTCTAGAGGTCGCAATTATTATCCGTTTTGCCTGAAATTTTGTACGACGGATCCTCTCATGACCATCAAAATACGTGATTATTATGGTCTGAATCGGTCTGTGGCCCGATACAGCTCCCATATAAATCGATATCTCTTTTTTTTTACTTCCCCCAAAGTACGCAATTCTTATTCGAATAGGCTGACATTTTACACAGGTCTCCAACATATAATTTAATTGTGGTCCAAACCGAACCATATCTTGATATCGCTCAAATAGCTGAGCAAATCTTTTCTTATATTCTTTTTTGCCTAAGAAGAGATGCCGGGAAAATAACTCGACAAATGCAATCCATGGTGGAGGGTATATAAGATTCGGCCCGGCCGAACTTAGCACGCTTTTACTTGTTTTACCTAACCCATCATCTGACAAATTCTTACTTTCCGATTTAAATTCGCGCAGGAATGAGAACGTTGCAATACTGACTGCTGGTAGACTGAGCTTTAACTAATGAAAGAAACAAAAACGAAAAATTTGCCGTTTTTAGTACATAAACAAACAAAATAAATCATCTTTTTGTGCAACAAATCATCTGTTGCTGTAAGAAAACAAGGCTGTTTTAAAAGAAATTTTTAATTCTTGCATAAGAAGCGTACAAATTTTACTATAACCAAAGTTACTTTAACTACAAAATGTTACAAATTCGCAACTTGTTTTGGTACTTCCCCAATAAATAGAATTGTTTGTCGCAAAAATAGTCTAAACAGTTTGTTTTCTTTTTGCGTGGAGAATTTCCACTAAGTCAATGTTTATAAAATTTCCCCTAAAGAAATCATTACAGTCAGATTTTCTCTAAAGACAAAATTCACAGAAATGTTCGCAAATAGACAAAAATTCAAAATCTTCATATGACAAACTTTCAGTCTAATGTTCTCTTAAGACAAAATTTCAGCAATATTTTCTCTAAAGACAAAATTTAAGAGAAATTTGCTATGAAATAATTTTTGAATGAATTTTTTTCTGAAAACAAAATTTCTAAGAAATTTCCTCAGAAGCCACATTTAGTTGAAATTATTTCTCAACTTTGCCAAACATGTAAATTAGATTTCTTCATATAGTAAAAATTTAATGAATTTCTCTAAAATGTCATAAAATTTTTTGTGCTACTCAAAATTTCAACAAAATTTTGTCCGAATGTTATCTAAAGACTATATTTAAAGATTTTACCTCAGAGGTTTTTCTATTGTAGTCCCCCTTTGAATTGGCTACCCACCCATTCAAAGTAAACCCAACCTTAGCATCAACATAATAGAAGCTCTGTTTCGTGTCAACTTTACTTGTTCGATATATAAAATAGAGAAATGCATGAAAACTTTCTTTGTTCCCCCATTGGCTTCCGAAAATGCCAGCAATGTGTGCTCATTAAATATTTCCTTCAAAACTTTCCAACAGTGGACGTTCTGTTGGTGGCAACATTTCCAACAGATGTTTGACATCAGAACTATCGACTCTGCATTCAGTAGCAGAAACATCCTTACACCATAAAAAAACAGCCAAAAGAGAACTAAAAAACGAAAAATGGCAAATACTTCAGCAGCAGGTTTATTTCAAAAATTAAATTAGACTAACGAACAAAAGAAATAAAAACGAATGCACAAAACCAAAAACAAAAATATTCCTAATGATTTGTTTATAAACTGATCCACTTAGATTTTGTAGAAAAACAAAAAAAAAAAAAGAACAAAAAGAAATGCATCATTATCCAGAAAAGAAAGCAAAAGGAATGTTCAGTTCTTATGGTTAAACAAAACTTTATTATGAGAAATGGTCTATGTCATGAAGAAGTTGTGTGTTATCACAACAAAAAATAAAAAGCAGCTTAGGTCTTCAAAACTAAAAATATTAAATTCAAAAATTGCCCTAATTTCCAAGAACAGGGAATATTAAATAAAAATTCTTGGAAACTTTCTAGGCATCAAAATTACTTTACAAAAAATGAAAGAAGGACTGCGATCTTAAACTCTCAAAATGAATATCATAAGAAAAGTGTCAAATCCAATTAATTACCTTTATCAACATCATCGTCACCATCTCCCGTAAAACGTCAAAGACGTCAACCACATCCTAATCGTCATCTTCTGCCTTTCATCAAAGAGGCAATGCTGGGTTTGACTCTTACCAGACTTCTTTTAATCAGCCTTAGGTGAGTGGCACCAATTGTCACCGCTGAATGTTATCTTTTGGGTTTTATTTTTACCCTCTTTTGAAACGTGTTTCTCTTCTTCTGGAGTTTTAATGATTTTTATGATTTCATTGAAACCTTGTTTTTTCTTCTTATATTTCTCCACAAGCGTACGTGATTTTGATTTTATTTTCATTCTTATTTTGAAATTTCACAACTTAAATGAAACGGAAACTATTTTAAGTAGGTTTTGGTTTTTTGTTTTTGATGTCATGAATCTTTTCAATTTTTTTTTCATAATCCCAAAAAAGGGCATAACTTGATCTTGTATCAACTAGAAATTTTTGTATGTCAATGTTCATACATCACAGACTTACCCTTAATAGAGTGTGTGATGGACTAATAAGAATTATGTCAATACCTTTTTCTACAGAGATGACGGAAGGTAGGATTATTTGAGTATCAAACAACTTTTTTCCAAAATACTTTTTCAATTGACATCATTAACATATTCAAGTACGATTTTTAAGGCAATTTTATTAAAATATGGTCAGATTAGATTATGTTTAAGTGGTAGTCTGCCATCGGACTCACTAAGACGTTTTCGTCCCTTGTGACACCACATTAAACCGAAGATCGAGTTTAACACAGATGCCTGTCATCATGGCCCAAACCTGCGTGGCCCATGAATGCAATGCGTCTACCAACCCCCCACGCACAGTAACCTTTAGATGAGTACCACGTATTTGGAAGTGTCCACCTTCTTGGTTAGGAGCGGAGCACTCCTTCCGATCTATGGGTGACGGCATCCGGTGGAAAACGCCACTCCAAACAAAGCTTGCTATCTAGCCGTGATTTAGGTCCAAACCACATCCACCACATTACTCCCTACTGGGACCTCAACATTGTCTGGCTGGAACCAAAGTCCCAGAGGTCATGACACCCAGATTGAAGTCTCCGATCGGACTTCGTAGCCTTAAAATACTATTACCAGACGAAAAAGGAATCGCCCTAAGCCGACCTACAGCAGCATGCACAAAAACAACATACACCAAGACGATATACACAAACAGGACACAACATCCCTCGCGGGACACGCCATATACATCAGCTCCAACATGGGATGACCGATCACAGCCACAAATACAACGGGAATCAGCAATGGGCAAATGCCACAGCATCAACATGGGCAAGCAGGTTCTAGGCCATGTCATGCGCAGCACAAAATCACTCGGTCGCGCCAATACAGCAACACTTCGTTACCTACCATTGCATTTACTTTTTTTTAAAAAATCCGCAATTACTTCTTGGGCAACCCTAATAAATACTTCCCTGGAAAAGGTGGCCAACCTTGCAACATGCGTCTCGTCTTCAAAGGCCCTACTGAAATCCCACACCACCACGTAAATCTACATCGCGCCTAAATCTGTAAAGTCTGCATACTGAGCTGCCGAATATCCCCATCGGCCAGCTAAGAAGCAGTGAGCCAATCTTCACGTAATTCACGAATAAATCAAGCCGGGATGTGCCAAGCAAGACACTCAAGCAAGCAAGCCAGCATTGCCCCCCTCTGACAAGTGAGAATCTTCTTTCGTCCAAGGACAGTCGCGGCAATTCGTGGTACATAGGCGCTCCATAAGTTGCGCAAGCAAAAAATAGACCACCATATACGGACGATACAGCGCCAAGATGCACTTGACCAACATTTAATTTTTTGCTTGTATCCTCCGCGACGACAACATTAACACGATCGCTCAATTCGCGTACAATGCCCATGGCCTGCTCAACCCGAGTTTTCAACGCAAATATCGAATCTCCCTCAAAAAGGATGTTCTCTAATGCTGGCTGCGCCAGATCAAATCGTGGGTGGACGATTCCGCGACAAGATGCCCTTGACCAACATTTCACGGTTTTATCCTCCGCGACGTCCCAACCAACACGATCGCTCAATATGCGCACAATGCCCATGGCCCGCTCATCCCGAGTTTTCAACGCAAATATGGAATCTCCCTCAAAAAGGATGAGCAAATTATCCGCATATGCACTGTTTCTAAAGTACTCAGCGAAGCTTCTCAACAGAGGATCTATCATAAGGTTTCATATATATGGATCACATATGGACCCCTTAGGGCAGCCGCTTTAAATATCCTTCCAAACCATATCCCTAGCACTAACCACGCATGCTCTTGTAGCACAGAAGTAACTACAGCAGACAGAAAGTTCCCGACAACCTATTTCGCCTATTATCTATGCCATGAAAGATAATTAAACGCGCCTTTATAATCGAAACATATGCGAAGGACATTATTGGCGTTCGACTCGCTCACATAATTCTGCACATCATTGCAGGCATCCACAGTGCACTTTTCCTCCGGAAAGTCGAACTGGTATGGAGGAATACCATCCTCTTAGCTCTCCCTTAATCTTGTCACCATTATCCTATCCTGTTCACTTCTGCAAGCACGGGGAGGTGACTAATGCCCCGATGCGATCTGGGATTGCTCCTCAATCGATCGGGCGATTTCAGAAGGACCATGACTATTTCAGAAGGACTAGCCTACTTCGACTCATCGTTTGGGGATCCACTAGACATGAACAGGTATAGTCATCCAGATTCTTTTACATATCTTTCCAGTCATACCATCCACGCCATGTGACCTCCCGCTTCTAAGCCGGCAGACAGGTTCCACTATCTCGACACTTTCCAGACTTGGAGGAGGCACGATTATCTCCACATTCGAAGCCTGTCCGTGCTCATCCGCATCAGGACAGAACGTTCTTATTAACACTCTAGCACACTCGTTCCAAGAAGTCAATACATTGTCCCCCGCTCTAAAACCGCCCAGGTCACTCCGGCACAGTCTCCCTAAAACTTTCCACATAAAAATGCCAGTTCACGTCTCGATCTTTCCAGCACCTACACCATTTAGTCGATACTGGGGGTGACCATAACCGCAATCGGATTATGGTCACTTGTACCCCATTCGACACAAACCCTTCACCTAAACTAGTAAGCAGTAAATGCCGCCCCATTTGCAGCGGGAACATCAATGTCACTAACGCCTGAAGGCCCATCAAAGGAATACTTCTCGCTCTGTACGTTAAACACACCGACGTCATTTAAAGTCAACCACTTGCTGAGCAATTGCCACGATGGCGATTCTCATGACCAAGCGAAAGTTGGGTCATTTCGAGAATCACATCAGGGAAGTTTCATTGGTGTCTAGACTTAGGATGAGCGGATTGCTACTCGCAAGTAGTAGCACCGTGTCCATATACCTAAGATAGGTCTCCAAGTCGGCGCTAAACCTACAATAGCCCTTCTGCACAAATGCACGGGTGGTAGCCCACCACCGTATTGTCGGTGGCGCTGTCATCTATAATCAATCGCTAAAAAGACTGATCGTTGAAACACCCCATCATCCATCAACTCCTTCAAGTTCAAGCCTTAGCCGTTTCAAATCATAGCCAGTCTGCCTTTCCATTTCCAACAAATAAGACATAAAGGCAGTAAGAGCATCAGATTTTGCTTTTAGAAAGTAAATGGAAATATATCAGCTGTAGTCATCGATGAAAGTTATGAAATATTTGGCACCTCCTTGAGATTCAATATGCATTGGACCGCAAACGACTGTATGAACCAATTCTAGTGGCATACTCGTCACAGTGGTTCCAACGGGTTTAAATGAACGGACGGACATCTTGCACAATGAGCATGTAACACAAGAGTTGCAATTATCAAAATTACCTTCTAAGCCTCGCACCATGTGATGTGCTTCCAATTTCTTTAAATCGTTAAAATTTAAGTGTCCAAATCGGTTGTGCCAAAGAAATTCCTTTTCATTTTCGGTCGTCAACATAGTGTAGCTTGTATTAGCGTTTATTTGGTATATGCCATCCATCAAATTAGCATTAAATTGAGATTTTCCGAATCGATCAGAAATTTTGGCCTTATCTTTAGAAAATTTAACTGTGAGTCCATGCTCAGTCATTTTGCTAACTGAAAGAGAGTTAGATTTCAATTGGGGAAAATACAAAACATTTTGAAGTTTGATTTTCAACCTCCGTGTCGTATATGGTTTAGATCAGCCTATATTTGGCTATGGCTACCAAAAAGTCCAACATTTTACTCTACAAAATAGAGTAAGGACTTGTACTTATTAGACCACTCAATGTCTGTGTTAAATTTGGGCCAAATCGGACCGTATTTCGGTATATGTAGCTGCTATAGCGACATATCCCAGCAAAAAATTGTTCCTGCCTTGGAAGCAGTACGAACATATCCTATCATTTCGCATTTTCAATGTTCAATAAGTATGCATGAAGCTATCATATAATGTATTGTAATATTCTTTAAAAATTTTGCAAAAAAATTTGGTTTTAACATACTTTTGTGCAAAAATCTATTACATGTGGTATGAATGAAACATGGCTCTAAAGTATGGTACCGATCAGCGGTTGTGTATGCTAATAATGTTTTGAGCTCATTTAACGAAGTTCGAGTAAAACATTTCGTGCTCCACGAAAGCTACTCATGCTTTAAAACGAGTTGAAAATCTTCAGTTAATTTGCGAACAAACAGGTTATCGCATTATTCTCAAAAGTTTTTTCAGACTTAATTCAAATTTGAATAATTTTGTTTCATTTATTTCTTAAATTAATTAATATAAAGCGCAATCTGAGACTGAGTTTTGTAAGTTATTGACATTTTATTTTTAATTACCCACTGCAAATAAAAGCAAAAAACAGCAGAAAACGGTGTTTTCATTGAAACAATTATTTGCATAAAAAAGGCATATTAAACTTGTGGTGCTGATGTTGCATTTGTGATGTTAAAAAAAATGCGCATTTTGGACCTTCTTATAATCGCATTTAAGTGGGACATCGCCCACAAAAATCATGTATGCCGGAAGCAACAGTGTATGCTTATGTCACGATGGTTTTAACTTACACTATTGCATCTGCACCTACACTATTGCATAATTCAATTTAAATTAAATTAAACTTAATTTAATTTAATTTAATTTATGCCGGGAAAAGAACTCGAAAAATGCGATCCATGGTGGAGGGTACATAAAATTCGGCCCGGCCGAACTTAGTACGCTTTTACTTGTTTGTTTTGTTTTGTTTTGTTTTGTTTTGTTTTGTTTTGTTTTGTTTTGTTTTGTTTTGTTTTGTTTTGTTTTGTTTTGTTTTGTTTTGTTTTGTTTTGTTTTGTTTTGTTTTGTTTTGTTTTGTTTTGTTTTGTTTTGTTTTGTTTTGTTTTGTTTTGTTTTGTTTTGTTTTGTTTTGTTTTGTTTTGTTTTGTTTTGTTTTGTTTTGTTTTGTTTTGTTTTGTTTTGTTTTGTTTTGTTTTGTTTTGTTTTGTTTTGTTTTGTTTTGTTTTGTTTTGTTTTGTTTTGTTTTGTTTTGTTTTGTTTTGTTTTGTTTTGTTTTGTTTTGTTTTGTTTTGTTTTGTTTTGTTTTGTTTTGTTTTGTTTTGTTTTGTTTTGTTTTGTTTTGTTTTGTTTTGTTTTGTTTTGTTTTGTTTTGTTTTGTTTTGTTTTGTTTTGTTTTGTTTTGTTTTGTTTTGTTTTGTTTTGTTTTGTTTTGTTTTGTTTTGTTTTGTTTTGTTTTGTTTTGTTTTGTTTTGTTTTGTTTTGTTTTGTTTTGTTTTGTTTTGTTTTGTTTTGTTTTGTTTTGTTTTGTTTTGTTTTGTTTTGTTTTGTTTTGTTTTGTTTTGTTTTGTTTTGTTTTGTTATGTTATGTTATGTTATGTTATGTTTTGTTTTGTTTTGTTTTGTTTTGTTTTGTTTTGTTTTGTTTTGTTTTGTTTTGTTTTGTTTTGTTTTGTTTTGTTTTGTTTTGCTGTCATATAAACCAATCTGGGGTTTTGACTTCTTGAGCGTCTAGAGTGCGCAATTCTTATCCGATTTGGCAAAAATTTTGCACGACGTGTTTTGTTATGACTTCCAACAACTGTTCATAACCTGATATAGCCAGACCACAACACCATAGAGCATTATAGGTCTGACAACTGCAGTATTTAACCAGTGCATGATGTGCGGTCTAAACCCCTAACATTTGCCAATGGCGAGTCGAAATAGGGCTGAGCTCGCTCGCATTTTTTGTTAATGCTCTTTTAATATGTATATGACTGGCATGGCCTTTAGTATCTAAATTCGAAAAAAAAATTATGGAAAGTATACAATCGGTGGGGAATATAAACATCCACTGAGCCACACATATACATTTGTATTTTATTTTTTCTTCTAGCATCCCCTCATATGCAATAGCAGAGCTACTGCTATAATAGCAGCAAACTTAACTACAAATATTCAGCAGACAGTGTTTGCTTTTATCACCAAACTTTTTTTCTATAAGTGTACCAATAGCAAGCTCTTCTGGCGCTACTGGAAAGCTTTCAGGGAAATGTGTTTCAACTAAGTAGTTCTAGTGTTTCCTTACTAGACGTTGTACATACTTGCTTTGACGTCTGAATGTATCCAGCCGTAATAGGTCTCGAGGATAGGATCTTCCTGAGCCTAGAAGTATTAAATGTATCCTCCTCGGAGCTGCAGGATTCCACCCAGGGTTTATTTTGAGCCTTTCTTAGCTCGCCCATGTATTTTCTTAGCTCAGCCATATAGACGTCCCAATCGTGCGGTGCCCTAGAGGCTTTAACCCTGTTGAAGAGTTTTTGCAGTCCTTGCCTTTTTGTTTTAATTTTAATAAAATTTTATTTATATGAAAATTTTGCGAAAATACTAATATTTAAAGTTTTAGCTCAATGATAAGGGGCCTCCGTTTTTTATGCGGAGTCCGAATGGCGTGCCGCAAAGCTTGGTTGAAAGTTTTAACATGGCAGGATACCTTACAATTGTAGCCAGCATAAGTATGGGGGATAACCACCGCTGAAAATTCGGTGTCATATGCGGATATGCTAACCTCTGCGCCACGGTGGCCTCCAAAAAATCATTTTATTTTAAAAATTTTTCAAAAATGTTACTCTATTGAGAATTGCTATCGAATTTTCACATGTTTCACATTTTCATTCATTTCCCTTTTTCCCAGCTCCTCTCAGCTCTCTTGACACATTTATTCGACTATGTTATCGTTTTCAAAGTTCATTCTTCAACACTCGATACACATTGCATTGCAGATTGCTTCAAAAATATTGACAGGAATGAAAACATATTGAAGTAATGCAGACATGCAATAACAACAGTAACAATATGCAATAGTAAGAAATCGTAATACTATATTATTGACATGTAATAACACCATAGTACAACAGGCAATAAAATTCACCACCCTACATCCAACATGGCATCCTACATCCCTGGTGATAAGAAATAATTGACAGCTGTTTAGCATAATGGATGAAATAATAGTTGCTGTTTGTAGTCAAATGCAATGATGTGATGGGAAATGATGGAGTAGACAGTATTGTTATGGAATAGAAAAATTTTAATTGTATATGGTAGGGAAAATGTACAACTACTTTGGTCACTGAATAGAGATTTAAACATGTAAGAAAAGTTATGAATTAGCTTTTGGCTTTAAACCCTTGCTATTACCTCAATGTAGAAAAACTAGTAAAAGCGTGCTAAGTTGGGCAAGGCCGAATCTTGGCAACCCACCACTATGGATTCTGATATGGGAGCTGTATCTGGTAAAAGACCGAACGGAAGCGTATTTTGTGCAGTTGTTGAGAGTTATAACAGAACACTATATGCAAAATTTCAGCAAAATCGGAAAAAATTCAGCCTTCAAAAATCAAATCGGGATACTGGTTTATATGGGAGCTCTATTATAATCTTGACCGACTTGGACTGTACTTGGCACAGTTGTTGAAAGTCATAACGGAACTCTATGTGTAAAATTTCAGCGAAATCGGAAAAAATTGCGACTTGCAGGGCCTCAAAATGTCAAATCGGGAGATCGGTTAATATAGGAGCTATATCAGGTTCACTACCGATTTGGACTGTACTTTGCACAGTTGTTGCGAAATCGGAAAAAATTGCAGCTTCCAGGGGCTCAAGAAGGCAAATCGGTTTATATGGGAGCTATATCAGGTTATCGATCGATTTAGACAGTACTTGGCACAGTTGTTGGAAGTCGTTACAGAAAACGTTACGCAAAATTTTAGCCAAATCGGATGAAGATTGCGGCTTCCAGGGGCTCAAGAAGTCAAATCGGGAGATCGGCTAATATAGGAGCTATATCAGGTTCACTTCCGATTTGGACTGTACTTTGCACAGTTGTTGAACAGTTGTTGGAACGGAACACTATCTGCAAAATTTCAGTTAAATTGGACAAAAATTGCAGCTTCCAGGGGCTTAAGAAGTCAAATCGGTTTATATTGGAGCTATATCAGTTTATCGATCGATTTGGATCGTGCCTAACGCAAGTGTTGGAAGCCATAACAAAATACCACGTACAAAATCTCAGCCCATTCGGATGAAAATTGAGGCCTCCAGGGGCTGAAGAAGTCAAATCGGAAGATCGGTTCTTGACCGATTTAGACCGTACTTGGCACAGTTGTTAGGAGTCATAACAGAACACTTTGTGCAAAATTTCAGCCAAATCGGACAAAAATTGCGACATCCAGGGGCTCAAGAATTCTAATCGGGAGATTGGTTTATATGGGAGCTGTATCCTAATCTGAACCTATATGACCCATTGGCAATCCCCAACGGCCTACATCAATATTAAGTATCTGTGCAAAATTTCAAGCGGCTAGCTCTGCGCGTTCGACCCCTATCCTAATATCGACAGACGGACGAACGGACATGGCTAGTTCGACTCAGAATATCGAGACGATCAAGAATGTATATACTTTATGGGATCCTATATCAATATTTCGGGGTGTTACAAACGGAATGACTAGATTAGTACCCCCTCATCCTATGGTGGTGGGTATAAACATTGTTCCGAGACTTGGAAGTCATGATCTTCTCTGTACATCTAAAAAGTTTTAGTTATGCATAAGTTGTTCTAGTTGTCACGGAAAAAGAAGAATATAAGAAAATAAAATGTTAAGTTTTTTTTTTAAAAAAAAGTTGTCATATTAATGGACAGTAATGATCATAGATACTTCAGCAACAAGGAGACTTTCCTGTGCTGGCGATACTCTTCATCATTGCCAATACGAATGAAATAGGTAAATAATCAGCGATCTACAAACTATGGCTGGTGAAACAGTTCAGCACCATTGTGCACCGTTCGATGTTGTAATCAATGTCATCCATAGTTTGTAGATCACCGATATTGGGCGAATTTTATTCACATTGGCACTGATGAAGAGTCTCAACAGCTTTGGAACATTAGACAATGGTGTGTTGTTTGTATTTGATAGTCTGGTAATCTGGCAACTTCTTTTGTTCCTTTTCCAATAATCAGTCACAAAAAATACTTTTAAAATTTTTTTGGCAACCAAACAGATTTTTAAATTATATTCAGAAAATACACTATTCTCTCTACCATTTCAACTTTATCTATCTATGATATCACTTTAATATAATCTTTTCATATCTTGCACACAAATCCTTTTAATAGTCATTCCATATTTGAGTCAACCACTTCGCAACCAAACCCTTGTGATTATCGTAAATCTTTGTCGCAAGCAAAAGAACAAGTATTTAACCAATTCTGATTACACACAATCATAAATTTTTGGTTTTGCAAGTGGCCATATTTTTATGGCTGGCAAGTTAAAACAGTTCCCATGCCGCCACTAAAGGATCATCATCGCCATTATGTTCATCAACATCATCATAATTTCACGTATTAACACTTACGCTCACTCAGCTATATTGGATAAATGCATTTTTCATTTTTTGATTAATGGCTTGTGAGGATGAGAAGAAAGATGAGCACTGAGCCAATGGAGAAATGCTTCATAGTGTCCTTAAGATGAATAAGAAGATTTGCAATATTTACCGCCTAGCTGCAGCAAACTACCATGGCAGCTCTCGCATTCATATGGAAGCTCATAAAAAAGTGCATTGCTCAGCTTTGAGTGCTTTTGAAAGGAAATAGCGCAACACATATGAATGGGTTAAGACATAGAAAAACAAGTAAAAAGGCGTTAAGTTCGGCCGGGCCGAACTTTGGATACCCACCACCTCGGGAATATACGTTAACCACCTTTTGGCAAAATCCGGTGAAAATTGTATACCTGAATTTCGGCGACATCGGATAATAAATGCACCTTTAATGGGCCCAAAACCTTAAAAAGAGAGATCGGTCTATATGACAGCTATATCCAAATCTTAACCGATCTGTTCCATATTGCAGCATTATGTCGAGGGGCTTAATTTAATTCACTGTTCCAAATTTCGGCGACATAGGACAATAAATGAGCATTTTATGGACCCAAAACCTGAAATCGAGAGATCGGTCTATATGGCAGCTATATCCAAAATTGGTCCGATCTGCACTAAATTGACGAGGGATATCAAAGGGCCTAACACAATTTACTGTCCCAAATTTCAGCAAAATCGGATAATAAACGTGGCTTTCATGGGCCTAAGACCCCAAATCTGAGGATCGGTCTATATGGCAGCTATATCCAAATCTGGACCGATCTGGGCCAAATTGACGAAGAATGTCGAAGGGCCTAACACAACTCCCTGTCCCAAATTTCAGCAAAATCGGATAATAAATGTGGCTTTTATGGGCCTAAGACCCTAAATCAGAGTATCGGTCTATATGGCAGCTATATCCAAATCTGAACCGATCAGAGCCAAATTGACGAAGGGTGTCGAGGAGCCTAACACAACTCACTGTCCCAAATTTCAGCAAAATCGGATAATAAATGTGGCTTTTATGGGCCTAAGACCCTAAATCCGAGGATCGGTCTATATGGCAGCTATATCCAAATCTGGACCGATCTAAACCAAATTGAGGAAGGATATTGAGGGGCCTAAGACAACTCACTGTCCCGAATTTCATCAAAATCGCATAATAAATGTGGATTTTATGGGCCTAAGACCCTAAATCGGAGGATCGGTTTATATGGCAGCTATATCCAAATCTGAACCGATCTGAACAAAATTGACGAAGGATGTCGAGGGGCCCAACACAACTCACTGTCCCGAATTTCATCAAAATCGGATAATAAACGTGGCTTTTATGGACCTAAGACCCTAAATCGGAGGATCGGTCTATATGACAGCTATATCCAAATCTGAACCGATCAGAGCCAAATTGATGAGGGGTGTCGAGGGGCCTAACACAACTCCCTGTCCCAAATTTCAGCAAAATCGGATAATAAATGTGGCTTTTATGGGCCTAAGACCCTAAATCGGAGGATCGGTCTATATGGCAGCTATATCCAAATCTGAACCGATCAGAGCCAAATTGACGAAGGGTGTCGAGGGGCTTAACACAACTCACTGTCCCGAATTTCATCAAAATCGGATAATAAATGTGGCTTTTATGGGCCTACGACCCTAAATCGGAGGATTGGTTTATATGGCAGCTATATCCAAATCTGAACCGATCTGAACAAAATTGACGAAGGATGTCGAGGGGCCTAACACAACTCACTGTCCCGAATTTCATCAAAATCGGATAATAAATGTGGCTTTTATGGGCCTAAGACCCTAAATCGGAGGATCGGTCTATATGACAGCTATATCCAAATCTGAACCGATCAGAGCCAAATTGATGAGGGGTGTCGAGGGGCCTAACACAACTCACTGTCCAAAATTTCAGCAAAATCGGATAATAAATGTGGCTTTTATGGGCCTAAGACCCTAAATCGGCGGATCGGTCTATATGGGGGCTATATGAAGATATAGTCCGATATTGCCCATCTTCGAACTTAACCTGCTTATGGACGAAAAAAGAACCTGTGCAAAATTTCAGCTCAATATCTCTATTTTTAAAGACTGTAGCGTGATTTCAACAGACAGACGGACAGACGGACAGACGGACGGACATGTCTAGATCGTCTTAGATTTTTACGCTGATCAAGAATATATATACTTTATAGGGTCGGAAATGGATATTTCGATGTGTTGCAAACGGAATGACAAAATGAATATACCCCCATTCTTCGGTGGTGGGTATAATAATTCAAAAACAAGTAAAAGCGTGCTAAGTTCGGCCGGGCCGAATCTTATATACCCTCCACCATGGATCTCATTTGTCGAGTTCTTTTCCCGGCATCTCTTCTTAGGCAAAAAAGGATATAAGAAAAGAGTTGCTCTGCTATTAAAACGATATCAAGATATGGTCCGGTTCGGACCACAATTAAATTATATATTGGAGACCTGTGTAAAATTTCAGCCAATTCGTATAAGAATTGCGCCCATTGGGGCTCACGAAGTAAAATAGAGAGAACGATTTATATGGGATCTGTATCGGGCTATAGACCGATTCAGACCATAATAAACACGTTTGTTGATGGTCATGAGAGGATCCGTCGTACAAAATTTCAGGCATATCGGACCTCTAGAGGCTCAAAAAGTCAAGATCCCAGATCGGTCTATATGGCAGCTATATCAGGTTATGAACCGATTTGAACCTTATTTGACACAGTTGTTGAAAGTAAAAATAAAATACGTCATGCAAAATTTCAGCCAAATCGGATAGGAATTGCGCCCTGTAGAAGCTCAAGAAGTCAAATCCCCAGATCTGTTTATATGACAGCTATATCAGGTTATTGACCGATTTCAACTATATTTGGCACAGTTGTTGGATATCATAACGAAATACTTGGTGCCAAAAATTCATTCCAATCGGATAAGAATTGCGCACTCTAGAGGCTCAAGAAGTCAAGACCCAAGATCGGTTTATATGGCAGCTATATCAGGTTATGGACCGATTTAAACCATTCTTGGCACAATTGTTGGATATCATAACAAAACAAGTCGTGCGAAATTCCATTTCAATCGGATAAGAATTGCGCACTCTAGAGGCTTAAGAAGGCAAGACCCAAGATCGGTTTATATGGCAGCTATATCAGGTTATGAACCGATTTGAACCATACTTGGCACAGTTGTTGGATATAATATCGAAAACCGTCGTGCAAAATTTCATTCCAATCGGATAAGAATTGCGCACTCTAGACTCAAGAAGTCAAGACCCCAGATCGGTTTATATGGCAGCTATATTAGGTTATGCACCGATTTGAACCAAACTTGGCACAGTTCTTGGATATCATAAGAAAACACGTCGTGCAAAATTTCATCCCAATCGGATAAGAATTGCGCACTTTAGAGGCTCAAGAAGTCAAGACCCGAGATCGGTTTATATGGCAGCTATATCAGGTTATGAACCGATTTGAACCATACTTGGCACAGTTGTTGGATATAATAACAAAACAGGTCGTGCAAAATTTCATTTCAATCGGATAAGAATTGCGCCCTCTAGAGACTCAAGAAGTCAAGACCCAAGATCGGTTTATATGGCAGCTATATCAGGTTATGGACCGATTTGAAGCATACTTTGCACAGTTGTTGGATATCATAACAAAACACGTCGTGCAAAATTTCATTTCAATCGGATAAGAATTGTGCCCTCTAGAGGGTCAAGAAGTCAAGACCCAAGATCGGTTTATATGGTAGCTATATCAGGTTATGGACCGATTTGAACCATACTTGGCATAGTTGTTGGGTATCATAACAAAACACGTCGTGCGAAATTCCATTCCAATCGGATAAGAATTGCGCCCTCTAGAGGGTCAAGAAGTCAAGACCCAAGATCGGTTTATATGGTAGCTATATCAGGTTATGGACCGATTTGAACCATACTTGGCACTGTTGTTGGATATAATAAGAAAACACGTCGTGCAAAATTTCATTCCAATCGGAAAAGAATTGCGCACTCTAGAGGCTCAAGAAGTCAAGACCCAAGATCGGTTTATATGGCAGCTATATCAGGTTATGGACCGATTTGAACCATACTTGGCACAGTTGTTGGATATCATAACAAAACACGTTGTGCAATATTTCATTCTGATCGGATAATAATTGCGCACGCTAGAGGCTCAAGAAGTCAAGACCCAAGATCGGTTTATATGGCAGCTATATCAGGTTATGGACCGATTTGAACCATACTTGGCACAGTTGTTAGATATCATAGCAAAACACGTCATGCAAAATTTCAATTCAATCGGATAAGAATTGCGCACTCTACAGGCTCAAGAAGTCAAGACCCCAGATCGGTTTATATGGCAGCTATATCAAAACATGGACCGATATGGCCCATTTACAATACCAACCGACCTACACTAATAAGAAGTATTTGTGGTCATGAGAGGATCCGTCGTACAAAATTTCAGGCATATCGGACCTCTAGAGGCTCAAAAAGTCAAGATCCCAGATCGGTCTATATGGCAGCTATATCAGGTTATGAACCGATTTGAACCTTATTTGACACAGTTGTTGAAAGTAAAAATAAAATACGTCATGCAAAATTTCAGCCAAATCGGATAGGAATTGCGCCCTGTAGAAGCTCAAGAAGTCAAATCCCCAGATCTGTTTATATGACAGCTATATCAGGTTATTGACCGATTTCAACTATATTTGGCACAGTTGTTGGATATCATAACGAAATACTTGGTGCCAAAAATTCATTCCAATCGGATAAGAATTGCGCACTCTAGAGGCTCAAGAAGTCAAGACCCAAGATCGGTTTATATGGCAGCTATATCAGGTTATGGACCGATTTAAACCATTCTTGGCACAATTGTTGGATATCATAACAAAACAAGTCGTGCGAAATTCCATTTCAATCGGATAAGAATTGCGCACTCTAGAGGCTTAAGAAGTCAAGACCCAAGATCGGTTTATATGGCAGCTATATCAGGTTATGAACCGATTTGAACCATACTTGGCACAGTTGTTGGATATAATATCGAAAACCGTCGTGCAAAATTTCATTCCAATCGGATAAGAATTGCGCACTCTAGACTCAAGAAGTCAAGACCCCAGATCGGTTTATATGGCAGCTATATTAGGTTATGCACCGATTTGAACCAAACTTGGCACAGTTCTTGGATATCATAAGAAAACACGTCGTGCAAAATTTCATCCCAATCGGATAAGAATTGCGCACTTTAGAGGCTCAAGAAGTCAAGACCCGAGATCGGTTTATATGGCAGCTATATCAGGTTATGAACCGATTTGAACCATACTTGGCACAGTTGTTGGATATAATAACAAAACAGGTCGTGCAAAATTTCATTTCAATCGGATAAGAATTGCGCCCTCTAGAGACTCAAGAAGTCAAGACCCAAGATCGGTTTATATGGCAGCTATATCAGGTTATGGACCGATTTGAAGCATACTTTGCACAGTTGTTGGATATCATAACAAAACACGTCGTGCAAAATTTCATTTCAATCGGATAAGAATTGTGCCTCTAGAGGGTCAAGAAGTCAAGACCCAAGATCGGTTTATATGGTAGCTATATCAGGTTATGGACCGATTTGAACCATACTTGGCATAGTTGTTGGGTATCATAACAAAACACGTCGTGCGAAATTCCATTCCAATCGGATAAGAATTGCGCCCTCTAGAGGGTCAAGAAGTCAAGACCCAAGATCGGTTTATATGGCAGCTATATCAGGTTATGGACCGATTTGAACCATACTTGGCACTGTTGTTGGATATAATAAGAAAACACGTCGTGCAAAATTCATTCCAATCGGAAAGAATTGCGCACTCTAGAGGCTCAAGAAGTCAAGACCCAAGATCGGTTTATATGGCAGCTATATCAGGTTATGGACCGATTTGAACCCATACTTGGCACAGTTGTTGGATATCATAACAAAACACGTTGTGCAATATTTCATTCTGATCGGATAATAATTGCGCACGCTAGAGGCTCAAGAAGTCAAGACCCAAGATCGGTTTATATGGCAGCTATATCAGGTTATGGACCGATTTGAACCATACTTGGCACAGTTGTTAGATATCATAGCAAAACACGTCATGCAAAATTTCAATTCAATCGGATAAGAATTGCGCACTCTACAGGCTCAAGAAGTCAAGACCCCAGATCGGTTTATATGGCAGCTATATCAAAACATGGACCGATATGGCCCATTTACAATACCAACCGACCTACACTAATAAGAAGTATTTGTGCAAAATTTCAAGCGGCTAGCTTTACTCCTTCGGAAGTTAGCGTGCTTTCGACAGACAGACGGACGGACGGACGGACGGACGGACGGACGGGCGGACGGACGGACGGACGGACGGACGGACGGACAGACGGACGGACATGGCTAGATCGACATAAAATGTCACGACGATCAAGAATATATATACTTTATGGGGTCTCAGACGAATATTTCGAGTAGTTACAAACAGAATGACGAAATTAGTATACCCCCCATCTTATGGTGGAGGGTATAACAAGTAAGAAGGCGTTAAGTTCGGCCGGGCCGAACTTTGGATACCCACCACCTCGGGTATATATGTGAACCACATTTCGTCAAAATCCAGCGAAAAATGCATACCTTAAGCCCCATAGCAGCTCTATAGATATCATCCGATTTAGACCAAATGCTTATAACTACAAGTCATTGTTCAACCGAGAGATCGGTCTATACGGCAGCAATATCCAAATCTGGACCGATCTGAGCCAAATTGAAGACAAATATCGAACGGCCCAACACAAGTCATTGTCCCAAATTTCGGCGACATCGGACAATAAATGCGCTTTTTATGAGCCCAAACCTTAAATCGAGAGATCGGTCTATATGGCAGCTATATCCAAATCTGAACTGATCAGGACCAAATAGAAGAAAGATATCGAAGGGCCTAAGGCAAATCACTGTCCCAAATTTCAGCAAAATCGGATAATAAATGTGGCTTTTATGGGCGTAAGACCATAAATCGGAGGATGGGTCTATATGGCAGCTATATCCAAATTTAGACCGATCTGAGCCAAATTGACGAAGGATGTCGAAGGGCTCAACGCAACTCACTTTCCCAAATTTCAGCAAAATCGGATAATAAATGTGGCTTTTATGGGCCTAAGACCATAAATCGGAGGATCGGTCTATATGGCAGCTATATCCAAATTTGGACCGATCTGAACCAAATTGACGAAGGATGTCGAAGGGCTCAACGCAACTCACTGTCCCAAATTTCAGCAAAATCGGATAATAAATGTGGCTTTTATGGGCGTAAGACCATAAATCGGAAGATCGGTCTATATGGCAGCTATATCCAAATC
Source organism: Stomoxys calcitrans (assembly GCF_963082655.1). Taxonomy (NCBI): domain Eukaryota; kingdom Metazoa; phylum Arthropoda; class Insecta; order Diptera; family Muscidae; genus Stomoxys; species Stomoxys calcitrans. The sequence goes on along the minus strand of NC_081552.1, from coordinate 51,550,580 downwards.
TGAACCGATCTGGGCCAAATTGACGAAGAATATTGAAGGGCCTAACACAACTCACTGTGCCAAATTTCATCCAAATCGGATATAAAATGTGGCTTTTATGGGCCTAAGACCCTAAATCTGAGGATCGGTCTATATGGGGGCTATATCAAGATATAGTCCGATATAGCCCATCTTCGAACTTAACCTGCTTATGGTTAAAAAAAGAATCTTTGCAAAATTTCAGCCCAATATCTCAATTTTTAAAGACTGTAGCGTGATTTCAACAGACAGACGGACAGACGGACAGACGGACGGACATGTCTAGATCGTCTTAGATTTCCACGCTGATCAAGAATATATATACTTTATAGGGTCGGAAATGGATATTTCGATGTGTTGCAAACGGAATGACAAAATGAATATACCCCCATCCTTCGGTGGTGGGTATAAAAAAGTGTTAAGGTTATGGAAATATCATATTTAGCTATGGAATAATTTATCTGAAAAAATTTATCCTATCTACAAGGAACAAACCACAAAAAAATTGCCTGTATGAAGAGTTCACCCAGGGAAAAATTAAACAATTCCTATGAAAAAATTTAACTGAATGAAAATTTCCTATGGAAAAATTCCCCAGGGTGAATTTCTCTTATGGAGAAATTCACCAGAGAACTTTTTGTATAGAAAAATTCACTTTGGTAAAAATTTCGTTTGGAAACATTCACCAAAGTGAAATTTTTGAAAGGAAAAACTCACTCGTGTAAAGTTTTCCAATGGAAATTTTATCGTTTGTATGAAACAATTCATAATTTTTGTTTGGACAAATCACATTAATGAACTCGGTGAACTTTTCGCGCAGAAAAATTCACCGTATGAAATATTTCATCATTTGGGTGGGGTAGATTAGGTTAGGTTGAAAAGGGGGTGCAGATATTAATCCGCCAAACGCCTTCTCCTTCTTACTTCCTTTCAGTAATAGCCTCGTCTTCTCACGATCTGGATACCCCCATAGGATTCTCGCCGTCCCACCGACCGTTGCGCTGTTCCACAATATTGCATGCGCATTCGTCGCCCACTCCCTTAACTCGGACTGCGTCGACCCAAAATGCTTCGGATTAACCAAGTTTATTGACGGCAGTCCTCTGGCCTTCACCGCCAAAACGTTTGCCCTTTCATGTCCCCTTACTCCGTTATGGCCCGGCACCCAAACGATGCGGATTTTCCCATCCTCAGAGAAGGCGTTAATCTCCTTCTTACACTGCAAGACTGTTCGTGACTTTACCGTCCTGGTTGTTATTGCCCTTAAGGCAATTTTACTGTCGTTAAAGATGTTCACACTCGACGTCCTCGCGTTAGCACCACACCACTTCACGCATTCCGTGATCGCCCGGATCTCTGCCTGCAGGACCGTATTATGGTCAGGCCTTCTAAAATAGATCTCAGTCCCTGAGTTTTCGATGTAAACCCCCAGGCCCACTCTGTCCTCTAGCTTTGATCCATCCATGTAACATGATCTTCCAGATAGCAATACTAGGGTTCCGTCAATCTAAGACTGTGTCGATGGCAGCAGTGCGTCGCACTCGACTTGAAGGTTCATCTCAGGTATCCGATCGGAAGCCTCTTCCCCTTCATTCCAGGTTTCCTATCGTCGTCTCGATTATACCGCGATGGTATGAGCTGCTCCTATCCTCATTCCATTCTCCCATCGCCTTAAGTCGAATAGCCGCAGTGGCTGCCTCACGCGTAATCTGTATGTCAATGGCTCGGATATCTAGAATGGTCTCCGGTGCAGTAGTGGGCGTGGTCCTCATCGCTCCGCCTATGCCAAGACAACACGTTCTCTGAACCTGTTGTATGGTCGTTATGTTGCACTTTTTCTCCTTAGCAGTCCACCAAACTACTGAGGCGTAAGTAAGTATTGGTCTAATCACGCTCCTGCAGAGCCAGTTGACTATCCTAGGACTCAGGCCCCATTTCGAGCCTACGGCCCATCTACATAGTGCCCAACATCTGTGAGCCTTCTCAGTACGCTCCTGAATGAAGTGTCACAATACAGTTTCCTGTTCAAGCTCACACCTAAGTATTTGACCTTGTCAGATATCCAAATCGTCTTATTGAGGAAACGTGGTGCGTTTAATTGGCCCTTCGTCTTCCTCGTGAACAGGCATAATTCAGTCTTCTCTGGGTTAATATTGAGACCTCTGGGTCTAGCCCAGTCATATGCCATATGCAAGACCCTTTCGGCCCTTCTGCATAGCTCGTTCGGATCCTTACCCTTTAGAAGTATTATAAAATCGTATGCGTAGCAGACGGGTTCAAATCACTCCTCAGTCAGCAATCGTAATAGGTCATTTATGGTGGTCACCCATAGGAGTGGCGATGAAATGCCCCCCTGTGGCGTGCCCTGTGCCACTTTCTCCCTTATATTTATGCCATTGGACGCACAATTTATCCACCTGTTCCTTAGCATATGGTTTATCCAGTCTCTAAGGACCGGGTCCACCCGGTACGGGTCTAAGGATTGGATCAGTGTGTTGCTCTGCACATTGCTAAAAGCCCCCTCGATGTCAATGCATACCTCCAGTGTGTACGTTTTGGCATCGAAGGATTCTTCTATTTTATGCACAACCTCGTGCAGGGCAGGCTCCATCGACTTTCCCTTGACATAGGCATGCTGTTTGTATTTAAGTAGTTCGTTGGATGTTATACTCTTTACTATGGTGTCCACAATACGTTCCATGGTTTTGAGTAGAAAGGCTAATGGGTCTGTAGGGCTATGGTGTCGCATAACTTGCCTTGCCGGGTTTGGCAAAGCAAGTTATGCCTTTACCTCCTGCCATGCTTTGGGAGTATATGAAAGTCCTAGGCACGCTGTGAAAATTTTGACCAGACGAGGCGCCAGGTAGTCTGCCTCTTTCTGTAGTAACGCCAGAAATATTCCATCAGGTCCGGGTGACTTAAATGGTTTGAAGCTCCTCAAGGATTCCTTCACCATAAATTCCGTTATTATAAACCTTCGATTAACGTCATTATTCCAAGATTCCGGTGTCTGCGTGAGTCTCGTAGTATCCTGTGGAAAAGGGATTTTTATCAAAAGCTTCAACATGTCCTCCGTTGTCTTTGCTCTCACTCCCATGTCGTCTACTAAAGTTACAGTTTGGACATGGGTTTTTGAGAGAAACTTTTTTATCTTGGCGGCATCATCGACGCTATCGACCTGTTCGCAGAAAAGCTTCCAGGAGGCACGTTTTTCCGCTCTGGTAATCTTATTGTAAATGTAATGCACATTCCAATAAACTTCCGCATTTTTACAATGTGCTCTGTTAAAAAATTTGCAAACCTCTTCCCTAATATGTCGAATCTACCCGGTCATCTAGGGTTATTCTTGGGCGGACTGACTTTCCCGACGAGGACAACTATCTTCGAAGGATCCCACCAGTGCAGTTGTAATCCTGTTGACATTTTCGTCAGTCTCTTCTATGCTTGGACAATCTAAATTATTTTGCCCAAGTCTTCTTCTGAGTAGCCTTCCGAATTTTGTCCAGTTGGTTTTCTACTTATTCCGGAAGCTTATCGGATTCGGCGCTGGCCGTGTAGCGATGGTCAGAGAAAGAGTGTTCCATGGAGACCCTCCAATCCTGAACCTCATCGATTAGATTTTCTGAACATATCATCACATCTAATGCCTCCTCCCTAATTCTATTAACAAAGGTAGCGGTGTTACCAATATTAAGTGCTATTAGGTCGTTAGTATTCAAGACATCTGCCCACGAAATGTGGTGAGAGTTCGCATCGCATCCTATTAGTACCTCCTTTCCTGTCTGTTTTGCTTTCCTCACCACCAGGGTGAACTTTCCTATGGCAAAATTTAATAAAGTAAAATTTTTTGTATGAAAAAAATCACTTGGTGACGTTTTTGTTTGGAAAAATTCACTTTGTTAAACAGTTTGTACAAAAAAAATTCAACGAAGTGAACTTTTCGTTTGAAAAAATTCACCTTGGTTAATTTTTCTTATGGAAAAGTTCGCATGGAAAACTTAACCTGGGTGCACTTTTCGTGTGGAAAAGTACACATGCGTGAATTTTTCATAATTCGTAAAATTTACCAGGGTGAACTTTTCTCTGCCAAAATTAAATAAAGGATAATTTTAGTACGAAAGAATTCACTTTGGTGACAATTTTGTTGGAAAAAAATCACCTTGTTAAACCGTTTGTATGGTGAACTTAATCTGTGAAAAAATTCACCTTCAATTCAATTTTTCTAATGGGAAAATTCACCAAGGTGAAATTTTCAATTAGAAAAATTGAATTGAAGGTGAATTTTTTCACAGATTAAGTTCACCATACAAACGGTTTAACAAGGTGATTTTTTTCCAACAAAATTGTCACCAAAGTGAATTCTTTCGTACTAAAATTATCCTTTATTTAATTTTGGCAGAGAAAAGTTCACCCTGGTAAATTTTACGAATTATGAAAAATTCACGCATGTGTACTTTTCCACACGAAAAGTGCACCCAGGTTAAGTTTTCCATGCGAACTTTTCCATAAGAAAAATTAACCAAGGTGAATTTTTTCAAACGAAAAGTTCACTTCGTTGAATTTTTTTTGTACAAACTGTTTAACAAAGTGAATTTTTCCAAACAAAAACGTCACCAAGTGATTTTTTTCATACAAAAAATTTTACTTTATTAAATTTTGCCATAGGAAAGTTCACCCTGGTGGTGAGGAAAGCAAAACAGACAGGAAAGGAGGTACTAATAGGATGCGATGCGAACTCTCACCACATTTCGTGGGCAGATGTCTTGAATACTAACGACCTAATAGCACTTAATATTGGTAACACCGCTACCTTTGTTAATAGAATTAGGGAGGAGGCATTAGATGTGATGATATGTTCAGAAAATCTAATCGATGAGGTTCAGGATTGGAGGGTCTCCATGGAACACTCTTTCTCTGACCATCGCTACACGGCCAGCGCCGAATCCGATAAGCTTCCGGAATAAGTAGAAAACCAACTGGACAAAATTCGGAAGGCTACTCAGAAGAAGACTTGGGCAAAATAATTTAGATTGTCCAAGCATAGAAGAGACTGACGAAAATGTCAACAGGATTACAACTGCACTGGTGGGATCCTTCGAAGATAGTTGTCCTCGTCGGGAAAGTCAGTCCGCCCAAGAATAACCCTAGATGACCGGGTAGATTCGACATATTAGGGAAGAGGTTTGCAAATTTTTTAACAGAGCACATTGTAAAAATGCGGAAGTTTATTGGAATGTGCATTACATTTACAATAAGATTACCAGAGCGGAAAAACGTGCCTCCTGGAAGCTTTTCTGCGAACAGGTCGATAGCGTCGATGATGCCGCCAAGATAAAAAAGTTTCTCTCAAAAACCCATGTCCAAACTGTAACTTTAGTAGACGACATGGGAGTGAGAGCAAAGACAACGGAGGACATGTTGAAGCTTTTGATAAAAATCCCTTTTCCACAGGATACTACGAGACTCACGCAGACACCGGAATCTTGGAATAATGACGTTAATCGAAGGTTTATAATAACGGAATTTATGGTGAAGGAATCCTTGAGGAGCTTCAAACCATTTAAGTCACCCGGACCTGATGGAATATTTCTGGCGTTACTACAGAAAGAGGCAGACTACCTGGCGCCTCGTCTGGTCAAAATTTTCACAGCGTGCCTAGGACTTTCATATACTCCCAAAGCATGGCAGGAGGTAAAGGCATAACTTGCTTTGCCAAACCCGGCAAGGCAAGTTATGCGACACCATAGCCCTACAGACCCATTAGCCTTTCTACTCAAAACCATGGAACGTATTGTGGACACCATAGTAAAGAGTATAACATCCAACGAACTACTTAAATACAAACAGCATGCCTATGTCAAGGGAAAGTCGATGGAGCCTGCCCTGCACGAGGTTGTGCATAAAATAGAAGAATCCTTCGATGCCAAAACGTACACACTGGAGGTATGCATTGACATCGAGGGGGCTTTTAGCAATGTGCAGAGCAACACACTGATCCAATCCTTAGACCCGTACCGGGTGGACCCGGTCCTTAGAGACTGGATAAACCATATGCTAAGGAACAGGTGGATAAATTGTGCGTCCAATGGCATAAATATAAGGGAGAAAGTGGCACAGGGCACGCCACAGGGGGGCATTTCATCGCCACTCCTATGGGTGACCACCATAAATGACCTATTACGATTGCTGACTGAGGAGTGATTTGAACCCGTCTGCTACGCATACGATTTTATAATACTTCTAAAGGGTAAGGATCCGAACGAGCTATGCAGAAGGGCCGAAAGGGTCTTGCATATGGCATATGACTGGGCTAGACCCAGAGGTCTCAATATTAACCCAGAGAAGACTGAATTATGCCTGTTCACGAGGAAGACGAAGGGCCAATTAAACGCACCACGTTTCCTCAATAAGACGATTTGGATATCTGACAAGGTCAAATACTTAGGTGTGAGCTTGAACAGGAAACTGTATTGTGACACTTCATTCAGGAGCGTACTGAGAAGGCTCACAGATGTTGGGCACTATGTAGATGGGCCGTAGGCTCGAAATGGGGCCTGAGTCCTAGGATAGTCAACTGGCTCTGCAGGAGCGTGATTAGACCAATACTTACTTACGCCTCAGTAGTTTGGTGGACTGCTAAGGAGAAAAAGTGCAACATAACGACCATACAACAGGTTCAGAGAACGTGTTGTCTTGGCATAGGCGGAGCGATGAGGACCACGCCCACTACTGCACCGGAGACCATTCTAGATATCCGAGCCATTGACATACAGATTACGCGTGAGGCAGCCACTGCGGCTATTCGACTTAAGGCGATGGGAGAATGGAATGAGGATAGGAGCAGCTCATACCATCGCGGTATAATCGAGACGACGATAGGAAACCTGGAATGAAGGGGAAGAGGCTTCCGATCGGATACCTGAGATGAACCTTCAAGTCGAGTGCGACGCACTGCTGCCATCGACACAGTCTTGGATTGACGGAACCCTAGTATTGCTATCTGGAAGATCATGTTACATGGATGGATCAAAGCTAGAGGACAGAGTGGGCCTGGGGGTTTACATCGAAAACTCAGGGACTGAGATCTATTTTAGAAGGCCTGACCATAATACGGTCCTGCAGGCAGAGATCCGGGCGATCACGGAATGCGTGAAGTGGTGTGGTGCTAACGCGAGGACGTCGAGTGTGAACATCTTTAACGACAGTAAAATTGCCTTAAGGGCAATAACAACCAGGACGGTAAAGTCACGAACAGTCTTGCAGTGTAAGAAGGAGATTAACGCCTTCTCTGAGGATGGGAAAATCCGCATCGTTTGGGTGCCGGGCCATAACGGAGTAAGGGGACATGAAAGGGCAAACGTTTTGGCGGTGAAGGCCAGAGGACTGCCGTCAATAAACTTGGTTAATCCGAAGCATTTTGGGTCGACGCAGTCCGAGTTAAGGGAGTGGGCGACGAATGCGCATGCAATATTGTGGAACAGCGCAACGGTCGGTGGGACGGCGAGAATCCTATGGGGGTATCCAGATCGTGAGAAGACGAGGCTATTACTGAAAGGAAGTAAGAAGGAGAAGGCGTTTGGCGGATTAATATCTGCACCCCCTTTTCAACCTAACCTAATCTACCCCACCCAAATGATGAAATATTTCATACGGTGAATTTTTCTGCGCGAAAAGTTCACCGAGTTCATTAATGTGATTTGTCCAAACAAAAATTATGAATTGTTTCATACAAACGATAAAATTTCCATTGGAAAACTTTACACGAGTGAGTTTTTCCTTTCAAAAATTTCACTTTGGTGAATGTTTCCAAACGAAATTTTTACCAAAGTGAATTTTTCTATACAAAAAGTTCTCTGGTGAATTTCTCCATAAGAGAAATTCACCCTGGGGAATTTTTCCATAGGAAATTTTCATTCAGTTAAATTTTTTCATAGGAATTGTTTAATTTTTCCCTGGGTGAACTCTTCATACAGGCAATTTTTTTGTGGTTTGTTCCTTGTAGATAGGATAAATTTTTTCAGATAAATTATTCCATAGCTAAATATGATATTTCCATAACCTTAACACTTTTTTATACCCACCACCGAAGGATGGGGGTATATTCATTTTGTCATTCCGTTTGCAACACATCGAAATATCCATTTCCGACCCTATAAAGTATATATATTCTTGATCAGCGTGGAAATCTAAGACGATCTAGACATGTCCGTCCGTCTGTCCGTCTGTCCGTCTGTCTGTTGAAATCACGCTACAGTCTTTAAAAATTGAGATATTGGGCTGAAATTTTGCAAAGATTCTTTTTTTAACCATAAGCAGGTTAAGTTCGAAGATGGGCTATATCGGACTATATCTTGATATAGCCCCCATATAGACCGATCCTCAGATTTAGGGTCTTAGGCCCATAATGGGAAAATTCACCAAGGTGAAATTTTCAATTTGGCGACATTTTCTTGGGAAAAATCACTTTGGTAAAAACTTCGTGTCGAAGAATTCAGTAGAAATCTTGAATGGAAAAACTCACCTTTGTGAAATTTTCGCATGGAAAAATTTACCTTTGTGAACTTGTCGTATGAAAAATTCACTTTGTGAACATTTCGCGTGGAAAAAATCACCTTGGAGAAATTGTTGTATGGAAAAAACTGATCTTGGTAAACCTATCCGAATTAACTTTTTCTATGGAAGAATTCACATTGGTAAACTTTTTCTATGGAAAAATTTACATTGGTACACATTTTTCATCTAAGTAAACTTTTCTTATGGTGAACTTCTCCTTAGAAAAAATTAACCTTAAACCTTTCCCTGAGTGATCTCATTTTGTTTGATAAGATTTACAAGCATTAGATTTGTTATCAGATTTTTTCTCAGTGCTTCATTCAGATTTAAAACCTTCATTTTATCACAACCATTATTAAGATAAATAACCAAGCACAGCTTTCCATTATCCATGTGCGTATTACAGCATTCAAATTTTTTTGGTTTAAAAAAAATGTAAAACCATTACAACATACATGGAAATGCTTTGGAATTTTAAAATTTAGAAAAATCAACAAAAGGTCCTGTAAAGAAAAAACCCTGCCAGTAAAATAAACAGGAATATTCTCAGCACTAATTCTAAACTAAGTAAATAGCCAGTATTTACCAATAGTTCTTGCTAGGTCTTGGCTCAATTTTCTTTTTCCTACTATTGTTGTGAACATACACTTAAAAACCCTTAAAGGAAATTACCAGCATAAATCCTTGAAAAATGGCAAATATGAACAAATTTTATTTCCCAAAATGTTGAGCAGATAAAAAGAATGCTTGCTTGGTTGTACAAATGTCAAACTGCTTTAGCATTTAAGTTCAGGCGATTTGCTACGGATATCAAGGATTATAGTAATTGTGGGCAATTTGTAAGGACTTACAATGAGAATTTTTTTCATATAAAAATGTTAATTTCAACTCGCAAAGGCCCTGCAGCAAGCATACAAAGATACAAAAGGTGCAGCTGTCCCCTTTTCTTGGGGGAGGAATATTTTGAGCTATGGTCAATGAGCCTTACAAGGAATTATTCAAGTGGCCTATCCCTTATCGCTGGCATAGAGAAACAAGTGCAAATATTCTCTATTTGGGGGCATTTATTTCCGTTATTGCCTTTCGGTTCAATGCACTTTGGCCACGGTTTTCATAACCATCTGATATTAATGGCCAAAGCAGTAATAATTTCCATTATTACATTTCATATATCATTTCGTTTTATTGATATGTGTATGCGAGTGTGAGTGTGTGTGCGTGTGCATATCCCATACACAAATACTCTACTACATATGTGTAATAATTACACATATTTATTTCCCATTGTAATGGCTGGGCGAGATAAAACTATTCCTTGGTTCCGCTTGAATTTGGGGGGGGGGGGGTTAGAATCTAGTCAAGTTTTTTCTTGGGATGTTTCATTTTTGATAACACACTACACACATGAAGGGGGAGTTCAAGTACTTAGAAGGTTGGGGTGCAAGGGGCTTTGATTTGTATGTACATTTCTGTAATTCATCATTTAACCATAAATACATTCTTTTGTGCGGACGTGACGACTGTATCTGGTTTTCTTATCAAACCATAGAAAATTGAATTGAGTTGCAGGCTGCAGACGGACCGAAAACTAAATTCGTCTAAGGTGTTATGATTAATTACTTAAATGGAGTAAGAAAAAGTTGGGAAACAATATAAAGAAAGGGGTGGAATGTAATTTGAAGCAAGTGTACCATACGAAAATATAAAGTCACGTATGGAAAACGCCAACACAGGATTTGAGTTCTGACATGTGTGGTGTCTATCGTTACCACGGAAAGCTTAGCTGAAAGCTACCGAGCGCGTCCACAGGTTGCAGATGGTGGAAAGCTCCGTTTTTATGCGGAGTAGCTGCAAATGTGACCGCGGGCAGTCAGCGATTTTCGAGAGCAGAGTCTCAGTGAGGAGTCAGGTGGCACTGGCTCTTAATTAATTACTGAGTGCCAACGATACTCGAGATGACAAGGCGAGTTTTTGGCGCCTTCAAATAATCAATGGCCAACATCAGCGTCTCTTCCCAGGTTATGGGCGGCTGGAGGCGAGCGTCGGATCTTGAAGCAAAAGGCTCGCCACAACGAGGGATACCTCTGCAATCCCACAAAACCCATGCGATTAGGGCGCTGGGTCAGTAACCCGCCCCCGGAAAACTATGAGAAACAATGGAATAGTAAGAACGGACCACTGCCACGCCCATGATATTTAAATAGTTCTGGGAGATTTTAATGCGAAGATAGGGAAGGAAAACATTTTTTGTCCTACAGTCGAAAAGTTTAACCTCCACGAGATAACGTCCAGTAATAGGTTGAGGCTGATAGATTTCGCCGCGGCAAAAAACATGGTAGTTATATATAACAAGTAAAAGCGTGCTAAGTTCGGCCGGGCCGAATCTTTTATACCCTCCACCATTGATCGCATTTGTCGAGTTCTTTTCCCGGCATCTCTTCTTAGGCAAAACAGGATATAAGAAAAGATTTGCTCTGCTATTAGAGCGATATCAAGATATTTTCCGGTTTGGACCACAATTAAATTATATATTGATGACCTGTGTAAAATGTCAGCCAATTCGAATAAGGATTGCGCTCTTTGGGGGCTCAAGATGTCAAATAGAGAGATTATATGGGAGCTGTATCGGGCTATAGACCGATTCAGTCCATAATAAACACGTATGTTAATGGTCATGAGAGAATCCGTCGTACAAAATTTCAGGCAAATCGGATAATAATTGCGCCCTCTAGAGGCTCAAGAAGTCAAGACCCAAGATCCGTTTATATGGCAGCTATACCAGGTTATGAACCGATTTGAACCATACTCGGCACAGTTGTTGGATATCATAACAAAACACGTCGTGCAAAATTTCATTCCAATCGGATAAGAATTGCGAAAGGTGGCAAACACTGTAGCTTCATACTCCCCTCGGCTGACTCAATTGTTTGAAGAAAGCACTGCCTGTCAAGATAGTATTGCAGTGCAATGGCAAACTATTGCCCACTCCATGGAAAGAGCCGCTAAATCCGTACTTGGATATCGATCAGACGTGCCAAAAAGCCAAAAATGCGGCATACAGTGCAACCCTGCAATTAGCAACGAGCCAGATGAATGAGAGGTATCGGGAGAAAAGCAGAGAGGAGATATGTCTCTTCAGCAAGAAGAAGAACGAAATGGAAAGACGTGAGTGGGAGCGAATCGAGATGTTCAGGAGCCGGAATGAAGTCCCAAAGTTCGACCAAAGAATTAAAGATCAAACCGATGGCTTTGGTTCCGGCACATCCTCCTGCAGATACAAAGATGGAAATCTAGTAACTGATACAGATAGTGTGCTGAGGATATGGAAAAAACACTTTTCCCAGCTGCTGCTATCCGATAATGGCTACCATGAGTATACCACAGAACCAATCCCTGATGATAGTATAGAATGTATACCACCTAGTCAGAACGAGGTCCACGTAGCAGTAACCCGGCTGAAAAACAATTAGGCAACAGGAAGCGATGGGTTGCCGACTGCACTATTTAAGACCGGAGGCGTATGCATCAACTAGTCTGCTCAATCTGGCTAAAAGAACGCATACCCGACGATGGGAACCTCAGCATACTTTGTCACGTCACGTACACAAGAAAGGGACCAATATGGTATGTGCAACTACATAGAAATACGTCTCCTCCCCATAGCATACAAGATACTCTCGAGCGTACTGTGTGAAAGATTAAAACCTAAAGTTAATGAGATAATTGGGCCCCATCAATGCGGCTTTAGACCTGGTAAATCTACGTCATCAACGTATGTGTCTGTTCGCAGAATTTGTAAAGCTGGACCAGCAGATAATTCTCCGTTAATAGAACTCTGAGTGGGCCTACGGTTTCCACCATCGAATACGACGAACAAATACGAATACGAACACGAAGTTTTGTTATTGTACTGCTTTCTCTAAGTTCTCTATGGTGTGGAAAGAAATAGGCTTTGGGAGGAATATAATGGGGGTACCCACCTAGCTTTTCCATATGATTCTATGCTTCATATTCTGGTATGAATTACTTATATTCGGAACAAAACTTCAGCTTATTTTGAAACGAAGACTCAAGTTGTTTCAGTAATAATTTTTTAAATTAATTTTTTCAACGGCAAGTGAACTGTATATCGACCTATTTCGACTCGAGTAGGAGTTTCTAAAAAAAAGGCTCTCACAAAGTTCGTCTTTATAAAAGCATAAATATGCGGAGATCCTTGGGGATATCGAGTGCGCTCCTGGAGACCATGATATGATTCCTCCAAAATGCGTTTCTTGCAATAAAAGACCGTAGACGTTATTACTACGAAGCATGTCAATTTTTCTCGGTGGGAGGAAATCTGAATCTGCAAGAAGATATTTTAATGATCTGGAATACATTTTGCAAATATTTTGGGTGTGTATACGAAGTTACATTAGGAACCATCAAAGCAGTCATATGTAGCTCATATCCTAATTCATATTTAGAGTATATAGTGAAGTTGACTGATTTCTTTACTGTGAGAGTCTTATCTCCACCCACGCCAGAAAGTTCAACTCTAGTTTTCGTAGCTTTAATGGGTATCATCTGTGAAAGTTGTTCAGTAACAAAAGAAATTTGGGAATTTTCCTATAGAAAACTTCACTTCACCCGGGGTGAAATTTTCCTATAGAAAACTTCACCCGGGGTGAACTTTTCCTATAGAAAACTTCACCCGGGGTGAACTTGTCCTATAGAAAACTTCACCCGGGGTGAACTTGTCCTATAGAAAACTTCACCCGGGGTGAACTTTTCCTATAGAAAACTTCACCCGTGGTGAACTTTTCCTATAGAAAACTTCACCCGTGGTGAACTTTTCCTATAGAAAACTTCACCCGTGGTGAACTTTTCCTATAGAAAAATTCACCCGGGGTGAACTTTTCCTATAGAAAACTTCACCCGGGGTGAACTTTTCCTATAGAAAACTTCACCCGGGGTGAACTTTTCCTATAGAAAACTTCACCCGGGGTGAACTTTTCCTATAGAAAACTTCACCCGGGGTGAACTTTTCCTATAGAAAACTTCACCCGGGGTGAACTTTTCCTATAGAAAACTTCACCCGGGGTGAACTTTTCCTATAGAAAACTTCACCCGGGGTGAACTTTTCCTATAGAAAACTTCACCCGGGGTGAACTTTTCCTATAGAAAACTTCACCCGGGGTGAACTTGTCCTATAGAAAACTTCACCCGGGGTGAACTTTTCCTATAGAAAACTTCACCCGGGGTGAACTTTTCCTATAGAAAACTTCACCCGGGGTGAACTTTTCCTATAGAAAACTTCACCCGGGGTGAACTTTTCCTATAGAAAACTTCACCCGGGGTGAACTTTTCCTATAGAAAATTTCACCCGCGGTGAACTTTTCCTATAGAAAATTTCACCCGGGGTGAACTTTTCCTATAGAAAATTTCACTCGGGGTGAACTTTTCCTATAGAAAATTTCACTCGGGGTGAACTTTTCCTATAGAAAATTTCACTCGGGGTGAACTTTTCCTATAGAAAACTTCACCCGGGGTGAACTTTTCCTATAGAAAACTTCACCCGGGGTGAACTTTTCCTATAGAAAACTTCACCCGGGGTGAACTTTTCCTATAGAAAACTTCACCCGGGGTGAACTTTTCCTATAGAAAACTTCACCCGGGGTGAACTTTTCCTATAGAAAACTTCACCCGGGGTGAACTTTTCCTATAGAAAACTTCACCCGGGGTGAACTTTTCCTATAGAAAACTTCACCCGGGGTGAACTTTTCCTATAGAAAACTTCACCCGGGGTGAACTTTTCCTATAGAAAATTTCACCCGCGGTGAACTTTTCCTATAGAAAATTTCACCCGGGGTGAACTTTTCCTATAGAAAATTTCACTCGGGGTGAACTTTTCCTATAGAAAATTTCACTCGGGGTGAACTTTTCCTATAGAAAATTTCACTCGGGGTGAACTTTTCCTATAGAAAATTTCACTCGGGGTGAACTTTTCCTATAGAAAATTTCACTCGGGGTGAACTTTTCCTATAGAAAATTTCACTCGGGGTGAACATTTCCTATAGAAAATTTCACCCGGGGTGAACTTTTCCTATAGAAAATTTCACCCGGGGTGAACTTTTCCTATAGAAAACTTCACCCGGGGTGAACTTTTCCTATAGAAAACTTCACCCGTGCTGAACTTTTCCTATAGAAAACTTCACCCGTGGTGAACTTATCCTATAGAAAACTTCACCCGTGGTGAACTTTTCCTATAGAAAACTTCACCCGTGGTGAACTTATCCTATAGAAAACTTCACCCGTGGTGAACTTTTCCTATAGAAAACTTCACCCGTGGTGAACTTTTCCTATAGAAAACTTCACCCGTGGTGAACTTTTCCTATAGAAAAATTCACCCGTGGTGAACTTTTCCTATAGAAAACTTCACCCGTGGTGAACTTTTCACCCGGGGTGAACTTTTCCTATAGAAAACTTTACCCGGGGTGAACTTTTCCTATAGAAAACTTCACCCGGGGTGAACTTTTCCTATAGAAAATTTCACCCGGGGTGAACTTTTCCTATAGAAAATTTCACCCGGGGTGAACTTTTCCTATAGAAAATTTCACCCGGGGTGAACTTTTCCTATAGAAAATTTCACCCGGGGTGAACTTTTCCTATAGAAAATTTCACCCGGGGTGAACTTTTCCTATAGAAAATTTCACCCGGGGTGAACTTTTCCTATAGAAAATTTCACCCGGGGTGAACTTTTCCTATAGAAAATTTCACCCGGGGTGAACTTTTCCTATAGAAAATTTCACCCGGGGTGAACTTTTCCTATAGAAAATTTCACCCGGGTCGAACTTTTCCTATAAAAAAATTCCACCCGTGGTGAACTTTTCCTATAGAAAACTTCACCCGAGGTGACCTTTTGGTTCAAAAAACTTCATCATGTTTTCCCACCAAAATCTTTGCACAGAATCAGTTTTTCAATGGAAAACTTCAATCAGGTAAATGTTTTTCGCTATTAAATCTCCATTGGAAATCTCAAGTGGTGGGAAATTTTCATTATTATGTCTCCCAATAGATATTCGAACTAATTTGACCAAGGGATTGAATATCACAAGTAATTATGGATTTTTATTATTTTTCTTAAAAGAAATTCAATTGCACAACTTTGCAGTTAACTTTATAATTTTGTTAAGTCTATCGCCTTAATTTGTGTACCAAGGTAATGCCTTTTGAAAAGCTCAGAATGAAAGTTGTACAAACATTTAGATTTTTGTTGTAACATTATTTCATCCAATTAGGCCCAAACATATTGCAGTACATTGATGTACACACACTAATGGCCCTTAAATGGTTTGAGTTAAATTATGTTATTAGCCCAGTTTAAATGCTTTTAAAAGCATTTGACAAATTGAGTTTCTGCTTTGTGCTGCTGAACAGAGGAGAGTGCAAGGCAAAGTAAATGTTTGTGTAGCACACTTTTCTGGGAATTGTAACAAAATCTCTATTAAAGCCTTCTGCTAACTTAGGCAATTAGACTTAGGCTGCATTACCTGGCCATTGAGAGCTGCTTAAGATAACCAAGGGGAAAAATGGGTCAACTTAGAGATAGGCGGTAAATTTTGTTATTTCTGGCATGTCAATAAAATAAGAGAAGGGCAAACATTTGCAGACATAATAATGAAGGGAATGTGATGAGACGTAATGGTTAATGACTAAACGTTAAAAGCCGACAATATAAAAATTATTTTTGTAAATACCGAAATTTTAGGAATTTAAAAATATATAAAAAAATAACAATTAAAAAAAAAACAAACACAAACATTTTTGACACATCTTTCTTATACCAAGTGTTTGAGTGGTCTTCCCCAAGGAAGACAAATTTACGACCATAGCAATATGGGGCTCAAATGAAAGGTCTTTGGAATTTTAAAGACAGTGGAGCTCGATATTCATAGTTTTTAGGGCCCATACCCCAAACCGGACATATTCGCTGGCTTTTCCAATAAGGGTTTAAATGAATGGTATTTAAGATTACAAAACGAATTTGATATCCAATTTTGAGGCCAATGGCAATGGGAATTCAAATATATGAGAATATAGCATGTTGCTGACTTTTTTCAGGGCTTAGTGATTGGGGCACCACCCACACCCCAAAACACCTATAAATCAGGCCTATTTACCGACCATGTCAATATGGGGCTTAAATGAAAGTAATCGAGTGTAGAGCAAGATTTGATACCCACTTTCGCGACCAATTTTCTGGAGGTCTACCCCTTTCCACACATGCCCCACAAACAGCAATTTTTTACTGGCCATCGCAGTATGAAGCTCAAATAAAGGTCTTTGGAATTTTAAAGACAGTGGAGCTCGATATTCATAGTTTTTAGGGCCCATACCCCAAACCGGACATATTCGCTGGCTTTTCCAATAAGGGTTTAAATGAATGGTATTTAAGATTACAAAACGAATTTGATATCCAATTTTGAGGCCAATGGCAATGGGAATTCAAATATATGAGAATATAGCATGTTGCTGACTTTTTTCAGGGCTTAGTGATTGGGGCACCACCCACACCCCAAAACACCTATAAATCAGGCCTATTTACCGACCATGTCAATATGGGGCTTAAATGAAAGTAATCGAGTGTAGAGCAAGATTTGATACCCACTTTCGCGACCAATTTTCTGGAGGTCTACCCCTTTCCACACATGCCCCACAAACAGCAATTTTTTACTGGCCATCGCAGTATGAAGCTCAAATAAAGGCATTTGGGAGTAGAATACGAATTTGATATTCTAATGTAGGATCATGTATTTAGGGCATCACCCCTTTCCCAAAACACCCCCAAAGGGAAAAAATTTTTCGAACATGCCAATATGTGGCTCAAATGAAAGGCATTTGAGATTAGAAAATGAATTTGATAACCAATTTTAGGGCCATGTGTTTGGGTTTAAATAAATGTAAAATATTTGAGGGAAGAGCACGATGCTGACATTTTTTCAGGGCCAAGTATCTGGGGGACCACCTCACCGCCGAAAACACCCCTAAATCAGACATCATGAGAATATAGGGTTGAAATAAAGTATTTGAAGAATGGAATACACCTTACATCCAAACTTAAATTTGTAGACCAATAAAGATTATATGGGATTCAGATAAAGGCATTTATATTGTAAAATTTTTAATATATTATTATACTCACCACTGAAGGATGCGGGTATATTCATTTTGTCATTTCGTTTGCAACACATCGAAATATCCATTTCCGACCCTATAAAGTATATATATTCTTGATCAGCGTAAAAATCTAAGACGATCTAGACATGTCCGTCCGTCTGCCCGTCTGTCTGTTGAAATCACGCTACAGTCTTTAAAAATAAAGATATTGAGCTGAAATTTTGCACAGATTCTTTTTTTGTCCATAAGCAGGTTAAGTTCGAAGACGGGCTATATCGGACTATATCTTGATATAGCCCCCATATAGACCGATCCGCCGATTTAGGGTCTTAGGCCTATAAAAGCCACATTTATTATCCGATTTTGCTGAAATTTGGGACAGTGAGTTGTGTTAGGCTCTTCGACATCCTTCGTTAAATTGGCCCACATCGGTACAGATTTGGATATCGCTGCCATATAGACCGATCCTCCGGTTTTGGGCCTTAGGCCCACAAAAGCCACATTTATTATCCGATTTTGATGAAATTTGGGACAGTAGATTGTGTAAGGCGCATCGACATCCTTCGTCAATTTGGCTCAGATCGGTCCAGATTTGGATATAGCTGCCATATAGGCCGATCCTCCAATTTAGGGTCTAAGGCCCATAAAAGCCACATTTATTATCCGATTTCGCTGAAATTTGGGACAATGAGTTGTGTTAGGCCCTTCGATATCCTTCGTTAAATTGGCCCACATCGGTACAGATTTGGATATAGCTGCCATATAGACCGATCCTCCGGTTTTGGGCCTTAGGCCCACAAAAGCCACATTTATTATCCGATTTTGCGGAAATTCGGGACAGTGAATTGTGTAAGGCCCATCGATATCCTTCGTCAATTTGGCTCAGATCGGTTCAGATTTGGCTATAGCTGCCATATAGATCGATCCTCCGATTTATGGTGTTAAACGCATAAAAGCCACATTTATTATCCGATTTTGCTGAAATTCGGGACAGTGAATTGTGTAAAGGCCGTCGACATCCTTCGTTAATTTGGCTCAAATCGGTCCAGATTTGGATATAGCTGCCATATAGATCGATCCTCCGATTTATGGTGTAAGGCCCATAAAAGCCACATTCATTATCCGATTTTGCTGAAATTTGGGACAATGAGTTGTGTAAGGCCCTTCGACATATTTCTTCAATTTGGTCCATATCGGTTCAGATTTGGATATAGCTGCCATATGGACCGATTTCTTGATTTATGGTTTTGGGCCAATAAAATTTTCATTTATTATCCGATGTCGCCGAAATTTGGGACAGTGTGTTAAGTTAAGCCCCTTGACATACTTCTGCAATATCGCACAGATCGGTAAAGATTGGGATATAGCTGCCATATAGACCGATATCTAGGTTTTAGGTTTTGGGGCCATAAGAGACACATGTATTGTCCGATGTCGCTGAAATTTGAGACAGTGAGTTTGGCTAGGCTCTTCGACGTCCTTCTTCAATTGTGCCCAGATTGGTCCAGATTTGAATATAGCTGCCATATAGACCGATCTCTCGATTTAAGGTTTTGGGCCAATAAATGCTTTGTGTTAGGCTCTTCGACATTTTTATGCAACTTGGCCCAAATCGGTCCAGATTTGGATATAGCTGCCATGTAGACCGATATCTCGATTTAAAGTCTTGGCCCCATAAAAGGCGATTTTATAATCCGATTTCACTGAAATTTGGCACAGTGACTTATATTAGGCTTTTCGACATCCATGCCGTATATAGTTCAGATCGGTTTATTTTTAGATATAGCTAGTGTACTTATTAGTATATGGTCGAAATCGGAACATATTTTGATGAAACTGATATGGGACATAAGGTATGACATTTTCACAGAATTTTGATGAAAGGTGGTTTACATATATACCCGAGGTGGTGGGTATCCAAAGTTGGGCCCGACTGAACTTAACGCCTTTTTACTTGTTAATATTTAAATTGTCGAAAATAAATATTCCAAGGGAAATTTTGTTCCATATAAAGTAAAAGAAAGCGCAGCGGAGCGAGCCCGGTTCAGCTAGTCTAATTATATATATATTGGGTTGCCCAAAAAGTAATTGCGGATTTTTTTTAAAGAAAGTAAATAAACTTTAATCAAATATATTTTTTTTACACTTTTTTTCTAAAGCAAGCTAAAAGTAACAGCTGATAAGTGACAGAAAAAAGAATGCAATTACAGAGTCACAAGCTGTGAAAAAATTTTTCAACGCCGACTATATGAAAAATCCGCAATTATTTTTTGGGCAAAGCAATATATATATATTTATATTTATATATAAATAAATATAAATATATATATTCCTTTGCCCAAAAAATAAATATATATATATATATATATATATATATATATATATATATATATATATATATATATATATGCACTCCAAGAGTCACTGCAATCGCATTCGCAATCGCATTTTTTTGATCAATCTTGCCAAAGTTTTGCTCAACGCTTTTCCCGACGACTACCACATTATCTGACGAGTTTGCTCGAAATCGGTTAGATATAGCTCATCACATTTTGGGTTATTTCCAATAATGTTGTTAGTTTTTAACCTAAGTTGTAACAGTTTAAACATATTTATAGGGCTATAGACCGATTCAGACCATAATGAACACGTATGTTGATGGTCATGAGAGGATCCGTCGTACAAAATTTCAGGCAAATCGGATAATAATTGCGACCTCTAGAGGCTCAAGAAGTCAAGATCCCAGCTCGGTTTATATGGCAGCTATATCAGGTTATGAACGGATTTGAATCATACTTAGCACAGTTGTTGGATATCATAACAAAACACGTCGTGCAAAATTTCATTCCAATCGGATAAGATTTGTGCACTCCAGAGGCTCAAGAAGTCAAGACCCAAGATCAGTTTATATGACAGCTATACCAGGTTATGAACCGATTTGAACCATTCTTAGCACAGTTGTTAGAAGTGATACTAAGACACCATGTGCAAAATTTCAGTCAAATTGGATAAGATTTGCACCCTCTAGAGGATCAAAAAGTCAAGACCCAAGATCGGTTTATATGGCATCTATATCAAAACATGGACCGATATGGTCTATTTACAATACCAACCGACCTACACTAATAAGAAGTATTTGTGCAAAATTTCAAGTGGCTAGCTTTACTCCTTCGGAAGTTAGCGTGCTTTTGACAGACAGACGGACGGACGGGCGGATATGGCTAGATCGACATAAAATGTTGCGACGGTCAAGAATATATATTCGAGTATATTTTGAGTAGTTACAAACAGAATGATGAAATTAGTATACCCCCCATCTTATGGTGGAGGGTATAAAAATGATGACTTAGTATTTACGGGTCGCCTCACCCCCAAAAGGGCCCCCAAATGGGAATTTTACTCGATCATAGCTATATAAGACTCAAATAAAAGGTATTTGGGAGTTGATTACGAATATGACATTAAACTTCGTGTCCAAGAATCTAGGTGGCCCTTTAGCTCCAAAAATCAATAGATAAGTTGACCAATTAAAACAATGGGAAATCCAATGATAGATATATTTGAGTAGAGTGCGTCATTCAAGTATGTGCTCCATGGGCAGATGGAGTGTGGCGCACAACCCTCTTTTAGACACTCTCCAACAAACGGCTGTGTACACCAGTTATGACAATATGGGGTTAAATTAAAGGTTTAAGTTTGTGGACTGCGAATCTGATATCTTTATTCTGCTCATATATCCAGCGAACCACCTCACACCAAAGCAGTCTATCAATCATAATGACCTAACAGAACACTGTATGATTTGATTAATGTGCGGGGACACAAATAAATGTAGGCCGACATACCCCAAAAATTATGACGTTCAGCGTGATAAGTGGAGTTGCAAACCTTAACGTTAAGATTGCAACCATTCTTCGCCCATCGATAGACAAGACCAATCGATGTGCTTCTGGACAACACTTTTTGTTCAAAAGTTTTTCATGGTTTAATAGTAAAAACTATCGCCACGCACCATATATATAGACTGGCAAATTAGTTCTTTGACACAGAAAATCGTTTGATATGGCAGTTTGATTTGATTTAAAATAATAAAAGCCGGGCCAAAAATGGGAACCCACTACCATGGATTCTGCTAAAAATGTATACAAAATAAATTTAGTTAAAGGGGATAATTTTATTCTACGTAACAAATTTCTGTGAAACCAGCAAAAATTAAACCTTCTAGGACCCGAACAACGATGATCGAGAGACCGGTTTACATGGAAGGTATATCAGGTGAGAGACTGATTCGGCCCGTATATGGCACAGTCGTTGGAAGCCGTAACAGAACACCGCGTGCAAAATTTCAGCCTAATCGGACTAAAATTGCGGCTTGTAAGGAATAAAGAAGTCATATCGAGAGATCGGTTTATATGGAAGCTATATCACGTCACAGACTGATGTGAACCGTACTAGACACAATTGTTGAAAGTCATAACAAAACACTATCTGCACAGTTTCAGCCAAAATGGACAAAAATTGCGGCTTGTACGGGCTCAAGAAGTCACATCGGGAGATCGGTTTATATAGGAACTGTATCAGGTTATAGACCGATTCAGACTGTACTTGCCACAGTTGTTGGAATTCATAACGGAACACCATATGCAAAATTTCATCCAAATCGGAAAAAATTGAGGCTTCCAGGGGCTCAAGAAGTCAAATCGGGAGATCGGTTTATATGGGAGCTATACCAGGTTATACACCCAATGTAGACCGTTCTTGGCAAAGTTACAATTTGCCTAGGCCATCGGCCTTCCCTGGCAAACCAACACGCTCTTTAAGAGGTTTGAATAATAGAAGACGCATCGCTCTTAGGTTCAATGAGAGGCTTGGTGTGAATGATCCTAAGACTCTCACTGTTGTGGAGAGAGATTCCTTAAATTGGGCTCGGGAATTCGATGCACAGGCTACCCCAAAGACAACACGTCTAGATTCGGAAACTGCACCGCAGTCTTCTAAAAGGCTGCGGTCATTTGGAGGGCATCCCATTCCTAAAAGAACTAGGGCAGACAACAAGTGGGTCCAAGAACCTTTGCTAATTTCGATAGGGACAGCTTGATGATGGCAGTTGTCGACAAGGGAGAATAACAGGTCTGCATACCCAAAAATAACTGGAGTGGAATAGTCAATGGACTGTCATCAGTATACTCCGATGTCCTTGCGGAATTTCCTGCGTCTCCTCCAGTTTGTGACTATGCAGGCTGGTATCGAGGCTGATACAGGCTAATTGGCTTCGGCGATCAACGTTCAATTGAAATGTTTCGTTGTGCGCTAAAAAAAGATTGGTGAGATCTGACCAGGTGCAGCACTAGATTTAGTCAAGAAGGATGATATGCCATCTCGATTAATGGCGCATGCTTGGATACCAAGGATTCCCTCAAATCCATAAGCGATACTTGGAAGACTAAGGAGATGTTATCCCAATCTTTCAACCACCGACTGGAAGATTGGTAGACTGGATGAGGCTGATGGTGACCGGCTGTCTCTCAGACCTCAACAGGTCTGATGGGGTTGTATCCTACGGATTCAACAAGTTGAAACTGAAGGTCTATAGAAGCGGTGGGATTGGGGAATCAGGAGACGACTCAGCAGTTGTTGCTGAACACTTGTCCAAAGAACTATCGACCACATCGCTAAAGTCTGGCGGATTGCAGGAGACTGAAAATCCCCCTGCCACAATCAAGACAGGAGGCGATGGCATCGAAACGAACCCGACAAATGTGTGGATGGGTCACAATGTTGGACTACGCTCAAAGTGTGCGCCAGCAGGGAAGCGCGAAACTCAGAAAGTAATTCGACTGTAGCAGTTAGTGGAGCATCTAAGGAGAAATCGTCCACAACGCAAGTGCCCAGTGCCCTGAGGAAGAGTGGTTCCACAGCTTTCTCACCTGCCCCTGGATGGGTACAGAAGCTCATCATGACAAGTTCTAACGAATCTTGTGAGGATGAACTCCTGGTAGAGTCAAAAGAAGAGACTAACACGACAGTGGTGGAAGTTCTGAATCCTGACTATAATCCGGTTTCTACAGATAAATCTCCACCATAGTAAGGTCGCTTCGGCGGCACTAAAGACTGGAGGTTTTGACGTGGTTCTTATCCAGTAACCATGGGTGTGTGGAGGAATTGTTCGTCGACTAAGAATTCCGGGATTTAAACTACTAAAGGGTACGGGAATGGGAGACACAGAGCCTGTATTCTTGCAAAGAGTAGTCCAAATGTTTTTCTTCTTCCGCCGCTAAGCACTGACGATTTAGCAATAGCCAGCCTTGAAATAAACAAGTTTCATTACTGGCTGGCTTTCCTATATATGGCACACGATTCGGAGATGCCGCCTTCAAACCTTAAGTCGCTGGATGAAACCGCTTCTGTAGAGAAGAAGAGCCTCATTGTGGGAAGTGCTGCAAATGCACATCACCAGATATTTGGGAAGTTCGGATGTCAACGAAAGGGGTGAGCTGGCGATTTGTAATAAAGGGGATAAACCAACCTTTATTACCAGGAACAGGCACTAGATATTACCTTTGTATCGGAAGATATAAGTGAAAGAATATGTGACTGGGAAGTGTTGGATGACCACAGCTTTTCTGATCATCGTTATATTAGTTTCAGCCTTGGAGAAAATACTGAAGTAGTGGCCCCTAGGCTAAACGGAAGAAAGGCGGATTGGGATAAATTTCGGCACAAATTCTGCACGTCTATCCCCTCTAGACTGGAAAAGAAAGTGGAAACTACGGAGTATATAGACATAGTGGTCAAACGGATCACGCAGGCCCTGAATGACTCGCTTGTGTCAGCATGCCCTAGTGCCAAGCCAAGGGGCAAACAGCGACCGCCATGGTGGATCCAAGAGCTGGTTGGGCTAAGGAAGGAGTGCAGAAAACTCGTCAACAGAGCAAAAGCCACAAGAGCACCACACGATTGGGACATCTATAAGGCTGAGCTAAGAAAATATAAGGGCGAACTTAGAAAGGCTCAGAACAAATCCTGGGTAGAATTCTGCAGCTCCGTGGAAGAAACAACTGAAGCCACTAAGCTAAGGAAGATTCTGTCCTCGAGACCCGTTACGGTGGGGTATACTCTGAAGTCAGAGAATGTATGGACAATGTCCAGTCAGGAAACGCTAGAACTACTCGTTGATACACATTTCCCGGGAAATTCTCCACAGACTATGTGGCGCCAGAAGAGGTTGTCACTGATATGCATCAGTCGGAGGCCATTAGGGAAATTGTGTCTGAACCGAAAATCCTTTGGGCGATAATAAGTTTCGACTCCTTCTAGTCGGCAGGCCCCGAGGATGTATCACAGGTTGAATTACAAGCTGTGTCGGATAGACTGGTTCCCTGTCTTAGAGAGATATACTCTGATTGTATCAGAATGTCATATATACCTGTGGGATGGAGGGACACGAAGGTCATCTTCATTCCGAAAACAGGAAAACCCTACCACACAAAGGCGTACGATTTTCATCCTATTAGTCGGTCATCCTTTATGCTGAAGACTCTGGAGATCGCCTGTCGCGACAGCAGCATACATATAGTAAAGGCAAATCCACTGAAACAGCCCTTCACGACCTAATCGGCTACATAGAGGGTTCTCTCGCTGTCAAGGTATATACAATGGTGGCATTTATTGACATTGAAGGTGCTTTCAATAACGTGAAACCGACGTCAATCATGATGGAGTTGGAGTTTCTAGGCATCAACTCTACCGTAAGAAAGTTTATTAATAACTTACTTATAAAAAGATGCATTACGGCAGGCTTGGGATCTGTGGATCTATAAATATGGGTCAACAGGGGAACTCCTCAAGGAGGTGTGCTGTCTCCTCTACTTTGAAATATAGCCATTAACAATATATTATTGTCTCTGGAAGAAAAAGGCGTAAACGTGGTCGCGTACGCTGATGACGTGGCAATTGCGATTAGGGTTCCCCAGCACTCTAAGAGATATACTTCAGGAAACTCTACGTACAACAGCAAAGTGGGCTACCGAAAGTGGTCTGGTTTTCAGCAGGAGATACAAGTTGCCTACAGTGGAACCTGTCTTCTTGGGAGAATGTTACATTTACAAAAAGCGCAAAATATCTAGGTGTTTTGTTGGACAGGAAATTAACCTTCAAATACAACATTTTGGAAAGGGCAAGAAATGCAACTCTTGCCCTATACACCTGCAAGAGAGCCATTTGCAAAAGTTGGGGATTTAGACCGTGTGTCATGCATTGGGTATATACTGCAGTTGTCAGACCTATAATGCTATATTGTGTTGTGGTCTGGTGGACAGCGTTTCAAAAATCCACCTATTGTTTTTGCAACACAGACGCACTGAGGACGACACCATCTGATGCATTGCATTTAATGCTACATCTTATGCCTCTGGACATTGTGGCTACCCAAATTGCAGCGACCACAGCCTTGAGGTTAAGGAAGCTTTCTCATTGGTCATGTGGCCGCTACGGACACTAAGTTATCCTTGATAAATATCCGATGTTCCAGACAGTGTGGATTACACCCAACCTAAGCCACTTTTTGATAAAAAAATAATGTACCACTATTCCTGATAGGACCGATTGGAACTACGATATCGCTGGTAACAAAACTACTATGCGGATGGTTCCAAACTAATCGACCAGGTGGACTTTGGGGTGTACTCTTAAGATCTAGAAGTGGTCATATCGAAAAAGTTACCCGTCCACTACAGTGTGTATCAAGCGGGGATCCTTGCAATTAAAGAAGTGGTGGAATGGCTAAAATATAATATGGGTTGCCCAAAAAGTAATTGCGGATTTTTTAAAAGAAAGTAAATGCATTTTTAATAAATCTTAGAATGAACTTTAATCAAATATACTTTTTTACACTTTTTTTCTAAACAAGCTAAAAGTAACAGCTGATAACTGACAGAAGAAAGAATGCAATTACAGAGTCACAAGCTGTGAAAAAGTTTGTCAACGCCGACTATATGAAAAATCCGCAAATACTTTTTGGGCAACCCAATAAAATATAATGTCATTACGACGATAGGCATAAATATTTTCTCAGACATCCAGGCAGCCATTATATCTCTGGAGACCGTATTCTGAACCCGAAAACCACCCTGGACTGTCGCCTGTTCTGGATGCCGGGCCACAAAGATATCACAGGGAATTCTAAGGCAGACGAGCTTGCGAGACTAGGAACAACCTTACACATTCCAGGAATACTAGAATCTGTGGGTATGTCTCTAGCGACATGTAAGCTAAGTTTTCAGGACCAGGCCCGAAGGGCAACGAATGATAGATGGTCACAAAGAGGGGGCTGCTAGCATTCCAAAACTATGTGGCCTAATCTAGACTTGAAGAGATCTACTGCTTTGCTGTCATTGGCTAGAACAGACGTCTCAGTCGTTGTGTCCGTCATGACAAGTCACTGTCTAAATGGAAAACATGCTGACAGACTGAAGGTTGCCAGCAACGATCTTTGCAGAAGGTGTGAGGACATCGAAGAAGATGGGACTATAGCACAACTTCTGTGAGTGTGTCCCGCACTAGCAGTTAGAAGGAGTTGCTCTTTAGGTTATCATTTCTTTGAGAACATGTTGGATTTAGCGGATGTGAAAATACGTCATGAAATATTTCATCCAAATCGGATAGGAATTGTGCCCTCTAGAAGTTCAAGAAGTCAAGTCACCATATCTGTTTATATGACAGCTATATCAGGTTATGAACCGATTTGAACCATACTTGGCACAGTTGTTGGATATCATAACAAAATACGTCGTGCAAAATTTCATTCCAGGCGGATAAGAATTGCACACTCTAGAGGCTCAAGAAGTCAAGACCCAATATCGGTTTATATGGCAGCTATATCAAAACATGAACCGATATGGCCCATTTACAATCCCAACCGACCTACACTAATAAGAAGTATTTGTGGAAAATTTCAAACGGCAAGCGTTACTCCTTCGGAAGTTAGCGTGCTTTCGACAGACAGACGGACGGACGGACGGTCATGGCTAGATCGACATAAAATGTCACGACGATCAAGAGTATATACACTTTATGGGGTCTCAGACGAATATTTCGAGTAGTTACAAACAGAATGACGAAATTAGTATACCCCCCCATCCTATGGTGGAGGGTAAAAAAATTGTTAAAAATGGTCGATGCCTTGACAAATATACGATATGTTGTACCAGATATGACATGTTGAAATCGTACCAGGAGTGGAGTAGAAAGTACTTAAGCGTTGCAATTGGTATTATACTTCTAATTTCTTTATAAGTTGAGCTACAGATCAGAAATTTGGGATACAGGCACATCTTGGCAGTATGTACCGGACGACTAAAAGATTTTGTTGATATTCTCACAATTTGGAACTGAAACTTACAATATGGCACCTTCTTGACGGATTGAGCTACAGCTCTGAAATTTGGAATACAGTTGCATCTAGACACTATGTACCGAGGGCCTCGAAGGTTTTTTCTAATATTCGTTCATTTTGGCACTAAAGGGGTTATCAAATTAGCGCTTTATTGCAAATTACCCAAAATCTGACGGTCATATATATGGGAGCTATATCTAAATCCAAATCGATTTCGAGAAAACTTCTAAGATTTTGTAGCTGTTGTCGAGGAAAGCATTGTGCAATTTTTTTGCGAGATTGGTAAATAAATGCGCTTGCTGTGACTCTAGAAGTCAAAATCGGGCGATATATATATATAAATATTTATATGAGCTATATCTAGATCTGAACCGATTTCCATGAAATTCACCAGTAATGACGAGAGAGAAAATCCTTCTTGCCAAATTTCGAGAGAATCGATTAACAAATGGCCATTTTATTGCATTATAACTGCAAATCGGACAAACATATATATATGGAAATATTTCATTTTAGTCCGATTTGGCGGAAATTTTGAATGTGGTGTTCTGTTATGATTTTCAACAACTGTGCCAATTACGGTCCAAATTAGTCTATAATCAGATATAGCTCCCATATTTTACCAGAATGCTTGGTGGCATGAATGGCTAATCCTGGCCAAACTAAGCACGCTTTTACTTGTTTGTAAATAAGGCTAATAAAATTTTGAAAAATTTTCTATAGAAATAAAATTTCGATCTGAAAAGTTTATCGAGAAAATTCCTCTCTTCTAAAGTTCCACATTTCTTTGTCATAATTTTGTTTTATTTACCAGCTGATTTCATAAAGGAGCAAGTAAAAGCGTGCTAAGTTCGGCCGGGCCGAATCTTATATACCCTCCACCATAGATCGCATTTGTCGAGTTCTTTTCCCGGCATCTCTTCTTAGGCAAAAAAAAGGATACAAGAAAAGATTTGCTCTGCTACTAGAGCGATATTAAGATATGGTCCGGTTTGGACCGCAATTAAATTATATTTATGTTGAGACCTGTGTAAAATGTCAGCCAATTCGAATAAGAATTGCGCTCTTTGTGGGCTCAAGAAGTAAAATAGAGAGATCGATTTATATGGGAGCTGTATCGGGCTATAGACCAATTCAGACCATAATAAACACGTATGTTAATGGTCATGAGAGAATACGTCGTACAAAATTTCAGGCAAATCGGATAATAATTGCGATCTCTAAAGGCTCAAGAAGTCAAGATCCCAGATCGGTTTATATGGCAGCTAAATCAGGTTGTGAACCGACTTGTACTTTATTTGACACAGTTGTTGGATATCATAACAAAATACTACGTGCCAAAATTCATTCAAATTGGATACGAATTGCGCCCTCTAGAGGCTCAAGAAGTCAAGACCCAAGATCGGTTTCTATGACAGCTATATAAGGTTATGGACCGATTTGAACCATACCTGGCACAGTTGTTGGATATCATAACAAAACACGTCGTGCAAAATTTCATTCCAATCGGATAAGAATTGCGCACTCTAGAGGCTCAAGAAGTCAAGACCCCAGATCGGTTTATATGGCAGTGTTTATGCCAAAATACCATAAACAAATTCTCATACCTAAATCTCTAAAACTTCGTTCAAAAATCCAATTACAATTCAAGTACACTCTAATGTATCTAAGACGTTGCCACAAGTTTATGCTACAACGGCGGTAGCAACAACTTAACGAATAATTTTGACAATCATACTAAGATGACTTCCGATAGAATTTCGTTAGCATACCTTCTTGTTCACTTACAACCGTTGTACTGGTAAGACTACGAAAATAAATCCTCTTAAATCAATCCAATCCTAATTCGTTTCAATTTTCCTATTTCTTGTCTTCCATCTTGCACTGGAGCAACAAAGTCTCATCTACTCTAACCATCTGAGATTTGAATTGTTTTTGGCTCATGTGATGTCTCATTTCTCCTCCAAGTAGACTTCAGCTGTTCCATCTCAACAGGCAGCTATATCAGGTTATAGACCGATTTGAACCATACTTGGCACAGTTGTTGGATATCATAACAAAACACGTCGTGCAAAATTTCATTCAAATCGGATAAGAATTGCGCACTCTAGAGGCTCAAGAAGTCAAGACCCAAGATCGGTTTCTATGACAGCTCTATAAGGTTATGGACCGATTTGAACCATACCTGGCACAGTTGTTGGATATCATAACGAAACACGTCGTGCAAAATTTCATTCCAATCGGATAAGAATTGCGCACTCTAGAGGCTCAAGAAGTCAAGACCCAAGATCGGTTTATATGGCAGCTATATCAGGTTATAAACCGATTTGAACCATACTTAGCACAGTTGTTGGAAATCATAACAAAACACGTCGTGCAAAATTTCATTCCAATCGGATAAGAATTACGTACTCTAGAGGCTCAAGAAGTCAAGACCCAAGATCGGTTTATATGGCAGCTATATCAAAACATGGACCGATATGACCCATTTACAATACCAACTGACCTACACTAATAAGAAGTATTTGTGCAAAATTTCAAGCGGCTAGCTTTACTCCTTCGGAAGTTAGCGTGGTTCCGACAGACAGACGGACGGACGGACATGGCTAGATCGACATAAAATTTCACGACCATCAAGAATATATATACTTTATGGGGTCTCAGACGAATATTTCGAGTAGTTACAATCAGAATGACGAAATTAGTATACCCCCCATCTTATGGTGGAGGGTATAAAATAGATGTTGGAATGAGTGACTCGACTCACTTGACTAAAAAACAAGTAAAAAGGCGTTAAGTTCGGCCGGGCCGAACTTTGGATACCCACCACCTCGGGTATATATGTAAACCACCTTTCATCAAAATTCGGTGAATATTTCACACCTTATACTCATATACCTCATACCGATCTGAACTATATACGACACGATGTCGAAAAACCGAACATAAGTCACTGTGTCAAATTTCAGTGAAATCGGACTATAAATGCGCCTTTTATGGGGCCAAGACTTTAAACCAAGATATCGGTCTACATGGCAGCTATACCCAAATCTGGACCGATTTGGGCCAACTTGCATAAACATGTCGAAGAGCCTAACACAAAGCACTGTCCCAAATTTCGGCGAAATCGGACAATAAATTCCTCTTTTATGGGCCCTAAACCTTAAATCGTGAGTTCGGTCTATATGGCTGCTATATTAAAATCTGGACCGATCTGGGCAAATTGAAGAAGGACGGTGAAGAGCCTAGCCAAACTCACTATCTCAAATTTCAGCGACATCAGGCAATAAATGCGTCTTTTATGGCCCCAAAACCTAAAACCTAGATATCGGTCTATATGGCAGCTATATCCAAATCTGGACCGATCTGTGCGATATTGCAGAAGTATGTAAAGGAGTTTAACCTAACTCACTGTTCCAAATTTCGGCGACATCGGACAATGAATGAGCATTTTATGGGCCCAAAACCATAAATCAAGAAATCGGTCTATATGGCAGCTATATCCAAATCTGAACCGATCTGGACCAAATTGAAGAAATATGTCAAAGGGCCTTACACAACTCATTGTCCCAAATTTCAGCAAAATCGGATAATGAATGTGGCTTTTATGGGCCTTACACCATAAATCGGAGGATCGATCCATATGGCAGCTATATCCAAATCTGGACCGATTTGAGCCAAATTAACGAAGGATGTCGACGGCCTTTACACAATTCACTGTCCCGAATTTCAGTGGAATCGGATAAAAGATGTGGCTTTTGTGGGCATAAGACCCTTAACCGGAGGATCGGTCTATATGGCAGCTATATCTAAATCCGAACCGATCTGAGCCAAATTGACGAAGGATGTCGAAGGGTCTTCAACAACTCACTGTCCCGAATTTCAGCGAAATCGGATAAAAAATGTGGCTTTTATGGGCCTTAGACCCTAAATTGGAGGATCGGTCTATATGGCAGCTATATCCAAATCTGGACCGATCTGGGCCAAATTGACGAAGGATATCGAAGGGCCTAACACAACTCACTGCCCCAAATTTCAACAAAATCTGATAATAAATGTGGCTTTTATGGGCCTAAGACCCTAAATCGGCGGATCGGTCTATATGGGGGCTATATCAAGATATAGTCCGATATAGCCCATCTTCGAACTTAACCTGCTTATGGACAAAAAAAGAATCTGTGCGAAATTTCAGCTTAATATCTCTATTTTTAAAGACTGTAGCGTGATTTCAACAGACAGACGGACAGACGGACGGACATGTCTAGATCGTCTTAGATTTTTACGCTGATCAAGAATATATGTACTTTATAGGGTCGGAAATGGATATTTCGATGTGTTGCAAACGGAATGACAAAATGAATATACCCCCATCCTTCGGTGGTGGGTATAAAAAGCTAGTGAACCAGGCAGTTAGTCTGCTTTATTTGTTTCTCAGCAGTACGGGCTGTCAACTGTAGATAGGCTGTCATCACATTTTAATAAGCATGCATTTATTTTAATCAGATATTTAACAATAGCAGTACTTGAACCGTCCTGCAGATGCGAAAGAATTGAGTCTCCCTTGAAGTGATTTTTTAGAGTTTACCCAACGAAAGAGGAACAAGCGTGGAAATCATGTTGTTAATATTTTAACATAGCAATTTAGAAGTTGATTAATGCTAACAAATTATGATCTGGCAATTGATATTTAACGAAATAATTACCCCAAAAAGCATAAAAGACTGTCGGCTTCTGCACCAAGTCATCTAAAAGAAAACCAAATAGCTGATTGTTTCATAAGAAAACAATTTTGGGAGAAAGGGGAGCAAGACTTTTAAGTAGGCACTCTCTATCAAACCACTGGAACCAGATGCCTTTGTCTGAGTTGCAACCAAAATACAATATAAACATAAACAAAACCTCGTGGAGGCTGCTGGAGTATCTAAAATCAACAGATTTTCTCCATACATGGCCATAGAATTACACAGTAGCTAAGCTGACTGTAAAATGTTTCTGTTCTCTAGTACTTGTCGTCTCTTTCTTGCCCTTAGCCATGGGCTCCTGGCAATCCCTTTGTGTGTTGGTTCGGTTGGTTACTCGACAAACACAAGTTCAATGTCTCTCAAGTTCATGAACTTGGAGTATGGTCCAACGCCAAGCATTTTTGAAAATGTTACAGAAAATCTGCCACTGCCACAGCTACCGCCGCTGCCTTCTGTTTTGTCTTTCCTTTTACAACCTCAGGAGTAACAATCGAATTTACAATGTACGACAAGACTGTCGGGTTGACATTGTCAACACGTTCTCATGTAACCAACGAACAATTTATGGTCTATCGCCAACCCCAGCTAACCAATCTGCCACTTAGGCATAGAACACATCTCCCTCTTGTTATGAACGCAAATGATGAGCATTCTGCCGCTGATAAATTGTTACAAAATTAAAGAAAAGAAACAACATGCTCTAAATTGTAAATAAAACTCAAGTGAAAGATTTTTGTTTAATTTTCTGTTTAAACAAAAAAAGTCCCAATGAGCGCGTGGTTCTTGGTTTTTCTGTCGTCTCTTTAAATGGGAAGGTAAATAAAAAAGGTCTTTATCTATTCGAAGCCTTGTCTGTGTATTTACTTTATTTAAATTATTTTTTATTCTTTGAAGGAGGTTTCCACATCACAAAGTCAATAGACATTTTCAAGCAGACTAAAGATAGTTAAGGGGCCTAATGTGGAGAGGTATGCAAAGGAAGGGGCGGAGGCAATTTACGAATCCTAAAAAATATAAAAAAAAAACAAGCAAAAGCGTGCTAAGTTCGGCCGGGCCGAATCTTATATACCCTCCACCATGGATCGCATTTGTCAAGTTCTTTTCCCGGTCTCTTTTTAGGCAAAACAAGTAAAAGCGTGCTAGGTTCGGCCGGGCCGAATCTTATATACCCTCCACCATGGATCTCATTTGTCGAGTTCTTTTCCCGGCATCTCTTCCTAGGCAAAAAAGGATATAAGAAAAGATTTGCTCTGCTATTAGACCCATATCAAGATATGGTCCGGTTTGGACCACAATTAAATTATATGTTGGAGACCTGTGTAAAATTTCAGCCAATTCGAATAAGAATTTTGCCTTTTGGGGGCTCAAGAAGTAAAATAGAGAGATCGATTTATATGGGAGCAGTATCGGGCTATAGACCGATTCAGACCATAATAAACACGTATGTTGATGATCATGAGGGAATGCGTCGTACAAAATTTCAGGCAAATCGGATAATAATTGCGACCTCTAGAGACTCAAGAAGTCAAGATTCAAGGACGGTTTATATGGCAGCTATATCAGGTTATGAACCGATTTGAACCTTATTTGACATGGTTGTTGAAAGTAAGAATAAAATACGTCTTGCAAAATTTAAGCCAAATCGGAGAGGAATTGCGCCCTATAGAAGCTCAAGAAGTCAAGTCCCTAGATCTGTTTATATGACAGCTATATCAGGTTATGAACCGATTTGAACCATAGTTGGCACAAATGTTAAAGGTATCACAACAAAATACTATGTGCAAAAATTCATTCAAATCGGATAAGAATTGCGACTTCTACAGGCTCATGAAGTCAAGACCCAAGATCGGTTTATATGGCAACTATATCAGGTTATGGACTGATTTAAACCATACTTGGCACAATTGTTGGATATCATAACAAAACGGGCCGTGCGAAATTTCATTCCAATCGAGTAAGAATTGCGCACTCTAGAGGCTTAAGAAATCAAGACCCAAGATCGGTTTATATGGCAGCTATATCAGGTTATGGACCGCTTTCAACCATACTTGGCACAGTTATTGGATGTCATAACAAAACACGTCGTGCAAAATTTCATTCCAATGGGATAAGACTTGCGAACTCTAGAGGCTCAAGAAGTCAAGATCCCAGATTGGTGTATATGGCAGCTATATTAGGTTATGGACCCCTTTCAACCATACTTGGCACAGTTGTTGGATATAATAACAAAACACGTCGTGCAAAATTTCATTCCAATCGGATAAGAATTGCGCACTCTAGAGGCTCAAGAAGTCAAGACCCAAGATCGGTTTATATGGCAGCTATATCAGGTTATGGACCGCTTTCAACCATACTTGGCACAGTTGTTGGATGTCATAACAAAACACGTCGTGCAAAATTTCATTCCAATCGGATAAAAATTGCGCACTCTAGAGGCTCAAGAAGTCAAGACCCAAGATCGGTTTATATGGCAACTATATCAAAACATGGAACGATATGGCCCATTTACAATACCAACCGACCTACACTAATAAGAAGTATTTCTGCAAAATTTCAAGCGGCTAGCTTTACTCCTTCGGAAGTTAGCGTGCTTTCGACAGACAGACGGACGGACGGACGGACGGACAGACGGACGGACATGGCTAGATCGACATAAAATGTCGCGACGATCAAGAATATATATACTTTATGGGGTCTCAGACGAATATTTCGAGTAGTTACAAACAGAATGACGAAATTAGTATACCCCCCATCTTATGGTGGAGGGTATAAAAAATTGTGGTCAAAAAATATAATTATTTTGCAACAGAAAATTGAAAATTTTGTCAACACTTAATGGCTATGGAAAAATTAATTAAAATTCTCTATTTTTAGAAAAACTTTTGACACAATTTTTTTATACCCTTCATCATAGGATGGGGGTGTACTAATTTCGTCATTCCGTTTGTAACACCTCGAAATATGCGTCTTAGACCCTATAAAGCACATATATTCTTGATCGTCATGAGATTTTAAGTCGATCTAGCCCCGTCCGTCTGTCTGTCGAAAGCACGCTAATATTCAAAGGAGTAAAGCTAGGCACTTGAAATTTTGCATTGGCATTGTAATTGGGCTAAATCGGTCCATGTTTTGATATAGCTGCCATAGAAACCGATCTTGGGTCTTAACTTCTTGAGCCTCTCGAGTGCGCAATTATACACCGATTTTGTACTTGGTGTTTTCGTATCACTTGCAACACCTGTGGTTCAAATCGGTTCATAACCTGATATAGGTGTCATATAAACCAATCTTCTTGAGCTTCTAGAGGACGCAATTCTTATCCAATTTGGTTGAAAGATTACATATGTCGTTTTAATGTGACTTACAACAACTGCGTCAAATATGGTCTAATTCGGTTGATAACCCGATATAGTTGCAATATAATCTGATCTCCCAGTTTGACACTCTGAGTTACTGGAGGGTGCAATTTTTTACTCGATTTGCCTGAAATTTTGTACGTTGTTTTTTGCTTCCACAACCTGCTACCTTTAACCTGATATAGCTCCCATATAAACCATAGAGCCACCGGAGGGCGCAATTTGTCTGAAATTTTGGAGCTGGTATTTTTCAATGAATTCTAGTCATTCAACGAACTTGTCAAATGCGATCCGTGATGGAGGCTTTATAAGACTCGGCCCGGTCAAACTTAGCACGCTTTTACATGTTTCTATATAAATTTTTGTCAGAAGTTAATTTGTACTGAAAGTGTTGCCAATATTTTACTTCCCCAGTCAATTTGGTGAAATCGTTATTTCTTTGGAAAATTTTTATCAAAATTTTATTTCTGTTGTTGGGGTATATTTGACCTTTTGTTGTTTATTTGTTGAAGTTTGTTCAGCTTGAAAACAGGTAAGGAAAGGCAAAAGTCGGACGCTGCCGATTATGTAATACCCCACACCTACTCTATAAGTACCAGTTGGGAGTTATATCCACATCTGAACCAATTTTGATGGACCTCGGGGGAGGTTTTCAGATGGGCTATAGTACCGCATTAAATTTCGAGCTAGCATGTTCCAAGTGTAATAACTACGGCTCTATAAGTGTAAATAGGATCGTGTATATATGTATAAGGAAGTTAAAAATCAATCTGAACCGAATTTATAAAATTTTAAAACAAGTAAAAAGGCGTTAAGTTCGGCCGGGCCGAACTTTGGATACCCACCACCTCGGGTATATATGTAAACCACCTTTCATCAAAATTCGATGAAAATTTTATACCTTATGTCCGATTTCAGTTATATCCAAATATGTTCCGATTTGGACCAAATACTAATAAGTACATTAGCTATATCTAAAAATAAACCGATCTGAACTATATACGACACGGATGTCGAAAAGCCTAACATAAGTCACTGTGCCAAATTTCAGTGAAATCGGATTATAAATGCGCTTTTTATGGGGCCAAGACATTAAATCGAGGTATCGGTCTACATGGCAGCTATATCCAAATCGGGACCGATTTGGGCCAAGTTGCATAAAAATGTCGAAGAGCCTAACACAAAGCACTGTCCCAAATTTCAGCGAAATCGGACAATTAATGTCGCTTTTATGGGCCCAAAACCTTAAGTCGAGAGACCGGTCTATATGGCAGCTATATTCAAATCTAGACCGATCTGGGCAAAATTAAGGAAGGACGTCGAAGAGCCTTACCAAACTCAATGTCTCAAATCAGCGACATCGGACAAGAAATCGGTCTATATGACAGCTATATCCAAATCTGGAACTATCTGGGCCAAATTTACGGAGGACGTTGAAGGGCCCAACACAACTCACTGTCCACACTTTCAGCGAAATCTGATAAAAAATGTGGCTTTTATGGGCCAAGACCTTAAATCGGAGGATCGGTCTATATGGCAGCTATATCCAAATCTGGACCGATCTGAACCAAATTGACGGAGGATGTTAAAGGGCTCAACACAACTCACTGTCCCAAATTTCAGCAAAATCGGACAATAAATGTGCCTTTTATGGACCTAGTACCATAAATCAGAGGATCGGTCTATATGGCAGCTATATCCAAATCTGGACCGATCTGAACGAAATTGACGGAGGATGTTAAAGGGCCTAACACAACTCACCGTCCCAAATTTCAGCAAAATCGGAAAAAAATTTGGCTTTTATTGGCCTTAGACCCTAAATCGACGGATCGGTCTATATGGGGGCTATATCAAAATATAGTCCGATATGGCCATCTTCGAACTTAACCTGCTTATGGACAAAAAAAGAATCTGTGCAAAATTTCAGCTCAATATCTCAATTTTTAAAGACTGTAACGTGATTTCAACAGACAGACGGACAGACATGCCTAGATCGTCTCCCCATCCTATGGTGGAGGTTATAAAAAGACGTTATATTTTCAAAAAATTTTAAAATTCAAACTATTTACACACATTGCTACGTCACTACAAATTCTCTAAATAATGAATATATAAAATTTCATCAAAATCGGAAAACTGAATCGAGGGTCATGCGTAATGGGTAAAAATTTTGTCTTTAAAAATATTAATTGAAATTTGTCTCAGAAAAAATTGTATGAAAATGTTGTTTATGTCAGAAAAGCATAATAAGAAGACTTTACAAACCCTTAGCGAAATGTATAGTCAATTGACCCGGTCCTAAACTAGAGAATTAGTTACTTGTAGCAGAGAATGAAAAGTTTCAATTGTCATAACTTATGATTCTTAATTTTTATACCCACCACCGAAGGATGGGGGTATATTCATTTTGTCATTCCGTTTGCAACACATCGAAATATCCATTTCCGACCCTATAAAGTATATAAATTCTTGATCAGCGTAAAAATCTAAGACGATTTAGACGTGTCCGTCCGTCTGTCTGTTGAAATCACGCTACAGTCTTCAAAAATAGAGATATTGAGCTGAATCTTTGCACAGATTCTTTTTTATACCCACCACCGAAGGATGGGGGTATATTCATTTTGTCATTCCGTTTGCAACACATCGAAATATCCATTTCCGACCCTATAAAGTATATATATTCTTGATCAGCGTAAAAATCTAAGACGATCTAGCCATGTCCGTCCGTCTGTCCGTCTGTCTGTTGAAATCACGCTACAGTCTTTAAAAATAGAGATATTGAGCTGAAATTTTGCACAGATTCTTTTTTTGTCCATAAGCAGGTTAAGTTCGAAGATGGGCTATATCGGACTATATCTTGATATAGCCCCCATATAGACCGATCTGCCGATTTAGGGTCTTAGGCCCATAAAAGCTACATTTATTATCCGATTTTGTTGAAATTTGGGACAGTGAGTTGTGTTAGGCCCTTCGACATCCTTTGTCAATTTGGCTCAGATCGGTCCAGATTTGGATATAGGTGCCATATAGACCGATCCTCCGATTTAGGGTCTAAGGCCCATAAAAGCCACATTAATAGTCCGATTTCGCTAAAATTTGGGACAGTGAGTTGTCTTAGGCCCTTTGACATGTTTCTTTAATTTGGTCCAGATCGGTTCAGATTTGGATATAGCTGCCATATAGACCGATCCTCAGGTTTAGGGTCTTAGGCCCACAAAAGCCACATTTATTATCCGATTTTGATGAAATTCGGGACAGTCAATTGTGTATGGTCCATCGACATCCTTCGTTAAATTGGCCCAGATCGGTTCAGATTTGGATATAGCTGCCATATAGACCGATCCTCCGGTTTAGGGTCTTAGACCCACGAAAGCCACATTTATTATCCGATTTTGATGAAATTTGGGACAGTGAATTGTGTAAGGCCCACCGACATCCCTCGTTAATTTGGCTCAGATCGGTCCAGATTTGGATATAGCTGCCATATAGATCGATCCTCCGATTTATGGTGTAAGGCCCATAATAGCCACATTCATTATCCGATTTTGCTGAAATTTGGGACAGTGAGTTGTGTTAGGCCCTTTGACATATTTCTTCAATTTGGTCCAGATCGGTTAAAATTTTGATATAGCTGCCATATAGACCGATTTCTTGATTTATGGTTTTGGGCCCATAAAATGCTCATTTATTGCCCGATGTCGCCAAAATTTGGAACAGTGAGTTGAGTTAACCCCCTTGACATACTTCTGCAATATCGCACAGATCGGTCCACATTTGGATATAGCTGCCATATAGACCGATATCTAGGTTTTAGGTTTTGGGGCGATAAAAGACGCATTTATTGTCCGATGTCGCTGAAATTTGAGACAGTGAGTTTGGTTAGACTCTTCGACGTCCTTCTTCAATTTTGCCCAGATCGGTCCAGATTTGAATATAGCTGCCATATAGACCGATCCCTGGATTTAAGGTTTAGGGCCCATAAAAGAGGCATTTATTGTCCGATTTCGTCGAAATTTGGGACAGTGCTTAGTGTTAGGCTCTTCGACATGTTTATGCAACTCGGCCCAAATCGGTCCAGATTTGGATATAGCTGCAATGTAGACCGATATCTCGATTTAAAGTCTTGGCCCCATAAAAGGCGCATTTATAATCCGATTTCACTGAAATTTGACACAGTGACTTATGTTCGGCTTTTCGACATCCGTGTCGTATATAGTTCAGATTGGTATGAGGTATATTTTCACCGAATTTTAATGAAAGGCGGTTTACATATATACCCGAGGTGGTGGGTATCCAAAGTTCGGCCCGGCCGAACTTAACGCCTTTTTACTTGTTTGTCCATAAGCAGGTTAAGTTCGAAGATGGGCTATATCGAGCTATATCTTGACAGACAGTGAGTTGTCTTAGGTCCCTCGACATCCTTAGTCAATATGGCTCATATCGGTCCAGATTTGGATATAGCTGCCATATAGACCGATCCTCCGATTTAGAGTCTTAGGCCCATAAAAGCCACATTTATTATCCGATTTTGCTGAAATTTGAGACAAAGAGTTGTCTTAGGCCCCTCGATATCCTCAGTCAATATGGCTAATATCGGTTCAGATTTGGATATAGCTGCCATGTAGACCGATTCTCCGATTTAGGGTCTTAGGCCCATAAAAGCCACATTTATTATCCGATTTTGCTCAAATTTGGGACAGTGAGTTGTGTTAGGACCTTCAACATCCTTCGTCAATTTGGCTTAGATCAGTCAAGATTTGGATATAGCTGTCATATAGACCTATTCTCCTATTTAAGGTCTTAGGACCATAAAAGCCACATTTAATATCCGATCGATCCAGATTTGAATATAGGTGCCATATAGAACGATCCTCCGATTTAGGGTCTTAGGCCCATAAAAGCCACATTTATTATCCGATTTTGCTGAAATTTGGGTCAGTGAGTTGCCTTAGGTCCTTCGACGTCCTTCGTCAATTTGGCCCAGATCGGTCCAGTTTTGGATATAACTGCCATATAGACCGATCCTCCGATTTAGGGTCTAAGGCCCATAGAAGCCACATTTATTATCCGATTTTGCTGAAATTTGGGACAGTGAGTTGTGTTAGGTCCACATTTGGACCGATATATATTGTAAAAAATTGCTTATCCGTTTAATATATTTGCTTACTAATGTTATCTCCCTTAAAAATACTTGCAAAGCATAAACATCCTTTTCGAGTTGTCCCAGGACCTATCCTACAGTCTTAGAATGGTGGCAATTCATCACCTCGAGCGACGAAATTTTATAAAAGTGATTGGAAAACTGGGATCGGTCCTTATCGCAAAATGCAACTGTTTATTCAAGTTTTGGCGTAAATAATTATTTCGGGTTCAGGTTGTCTTAAGGGAGTTTTTCGGTAACATTTAGCCCTTAAAAAATGCATTAAAATTTAGTCTTTTGAAACAATTTCTTTGAATTATTTTTTATAAAAATTTTGTCTTTTGAAAAAATTTAAATAAAATGTTGTCTTTAAAAAATAATTTCGCGGGGTGTCCAGCCCGTGCTGAAGTTTTGTTATTAGAGAATAATACACTGAAATTTGGTTTTAGAAAAATGTCAATAAAATTTTTCTAGAAAAAATTTCATTAAAGTTTTATTTGTACTAATAATTTCATTACAATTTTGTCCTTAAGAAAAATAATTTTAAGCCGGCCCCGCCTACAGCAAAATGTTGTCTTTGTAGAATTTTATAAACATGTAATGTTTCCATTTTAAAAATGTTTCTGAAATTTTTTGTTTAGTACAAATTTAATTTGAATTTTTTCTGTAGATAAAATCATTTTGTGGGGGGAGGGGGGGCCCCTGGCTCGGCCCTCGGCTCTGCCCCTGGCTCTGTTCCTGGCTACGTCCCTGGTAGGACCTATATCCAATCTTGAACCGATTTGTATAAAATTCACCAGCAGTACTGAGAGTTATAAGAAAATTATTCCTGCCAAATTTTGAAGGAATGACCCGGTTTTTGCAATACTAGTCCAAATCTGAGCCGAATTTCTCCAATTTCAAATTTGAAGACGATTGAATGAAAGTTTCGACCTGTACTTTGTTCATAAAATTAACATGGACAGACAGACGGACATAGCGAAATCGAGTCAGAAAGTGATTCTGAGTCGATCGGAATACTTATCAATGGGTCTATCTATTCCTTCTGGGTGTTACAAAGAAATTCACTAAGTTATAATGCCCTGTACCCCTGTAGTGGTGTAGGGTATAAATAAGGTTGTTGTTTTGTAATACTTTCCCAGCGGTGAAAAACATTTGCCCTTCTCTTAAACACTAATGAAAGTTGCACTCCGTATTTGTACCGCTGATTGTCTGCGACTTCGGTTGCAGTTGCTCCGTATTGAGCATTCCACTATCCGCAACCTGTGTACGCTCCCGGTAACTCGCAGCTAAGATTCTCGTGACAGCAATGAACACCAAACAGATCGGAACTCATGGTTCCAGCTTGTGTGGTGCTCACAGCTATCCCGTGCCGGGATTAATGTAGATCGTTGGGGATTGCAAGTGGGCCATATCGATTCAGATTTGGATATAGCTCCCATATAAACCTATCTCCTGATTTGACTCCTTAAGCCCCTTAAATCCACCATTGTTATCCGATTGGCTGCACAAAGCATTTTGATATGACTTCCAACAATTGTGTCCGTCTATCGCAATCACGATAGGGGTCGAACGAATAAAGACATCCGCTTGAAATTTTGCACAACGACTTATTATTGATTTAGGTCGTTGGGGATTGCAAATAGGTCATATCGGTTCAGATTTGGACTTTCTCCCATAAAAACCGGTCTCCTGATTTGACTTCTAGAGCCCCTAGAAGCCGTAGTTGTTATCCGATTTGGCTTAAATTTTGCAAGTAGTGTTCCATTAATACTTCCAACAAGTTTTCTAAGTACGGTCGAAATCAGTCT
This sequence comes from Stomoxys calcitrans, assembly GCF_963082655.1. Classification (NCBI taxonomy): domain Eukaryota; kingdom Metazoa; phylum Arthropoda; class Insecta; order Diptera; family Muscidae; genus Stomoxys; species Stomoxys calcitrans. Next base: position 51,507,408 of record NC_081552.1, on the reverse strand, counting down.
TTAACCTGATGTAGCTCCCATATAATCCGATCTCATTATTTGACTTCTTGAGCCCTTACAAGCCGCAATTTTTGCACCATTTGGCTGACGATTTTCTGCTTCGATTTCCAACAACTGTGCTAAGTACTGTTCAAATCGGTCTTTAACCTGATATAGCTCCCAAATAAACCGATCTCCCGTTTTGACTTCTTGAGCCCTCATACGCCGCAATTTTTGTCCGATTTGGCTGAAATCTTAAACGTAGTGTTCTGTTATGACTTCCAACAACTGTGGCAAATACATTTCAAATCAGTCTATAACCATGAGCTTCCATGTAAACCGATCTTCCGATTTGACTTCTTGAGCACGAATAAGCCGCAATTTTTGTCTGAGTTGGCTAAAATTTAGCAGGAAGTGTTTTGTTATTACTCCCAACAACTGTGCATAGCTCCCATATAAACCGATCGACAGGGTTGACTTCTTGAGCCCTTACAAACGGCAATTTTTGCACGACTTTGCATGTAGTATTCTGTTTCGACTTCCAACAACTGTGCCAACAACGGGCCGAATCAGTCTCTAACCTGATATAGCTCTCGTGTAAACCGATCTCTCGATCATCCTTGTTCGGGTCCTAGAAGCTTTAATTTTTGCTGGTTTGACAGAAGTTTGGTATGTAGAATAAAATGATGCCCTTTAACTAAATTTATTTTGTATAAATTTTTAGAAGAATCCATTGTGGTGGGTACCCAAGATTCGGCCTGGCGAACTTAGTACGCTTTTACATGATTATTTTTATATATTCTCTAAAAATATTTTCTTCTCCTCATAATAGTTCGAAACAAAGTTTTTGTTTTGAAAACTATTCGCATCCTATCCATCACCAGCCATAGGGTTAACATTTACGTTTCGTAATGAGTCATTACGTGTCATTCATTTATCGTTAGTGGTTGGGCAATTTAGTGTGCAACAAAATGCAAACATGATTTACTGACGACATTGGCAACAAAACATGTGGCGGAGTGGTAAAAAGGAAGAAAAACGCTTGGGGCAGCCAGTGCACGTTGTCCCGAGATTCTGGGTAAAACGCCTTAGTTCCGTCGCCAATGCCATCCTACCTAACCCATCCATCCATTTATGGCTACGACTTTGACAGCGTCACAGTAACCCGAGTGATAGAAGACCATTTTAAACACAATTTGGTATAGTATTGGGCCAGTATATGTTGCGGTGGCAAAATATGAATGGAATGGGATGGACGGGATGCAACCACAATAACAAACAGAGAACCGGCTGTCAAGCAGTCAGTCCAAAGCCCTTTTGGCGCAAAAATTTCCTAGACCCCCTTAACTTGCCTTCCGTCTCAGCTCCCATAATTTTTCCATGCAGCGAATACCATGGCAAAGTCCGTAGAGCATTGTGTGGCATAATGTTGGCATAATGAAGTTGTTCCTCTTCTATTTGCTGGGGATGAAGGAGTTGGGCTGTCATAAAAATGTCATTTCGCTTTAGTTTGTCATTAAAGACCATCATTGACATGCCCTGCATGAATGAAGCAGACCAAGGCGTTGGCTGGCATGTTGCACTTGTCGTTGCTTGACATGCATCAACCATTAAGTAGTACTGTTGTTGCTGCCGCTCCTGCCCTAGGCAGCAGGGCATCCAGGAAAACTCCCTGGGATTGTTGTTGCCATTCTTCAGCATAAATTATGTTGCACTTTACCACTACGTTGTCCTTGTCGATGATTGTCAATGTTGATTAAAATTCATCATTTCCTACTGGTTGGCGATGACGAGGACAACAATTGTCTCTACAAAAAATGGCCATTAAAGTGACATTGTCCAACGGCAATGGTTGACTGTGATGAAAGTTCTTGCCTAACATTCCAGGTCACAATTTGTCTCAATGAGTGTCAATGGAACAATTAAAGTTCTAACAATACCGGAATCCTTCCTTGTGACTTTCTTACATTGTTTTGAATTGAAATGTAAAAAAATTTAAGTACTGGGTTTTTATTGACAATATTTTTGCATGGGCAAACTGTCAAAGTTATGCCTTAACTTTAAGTTCTGTATAAAATTATTTCAAATTTTATTGTTATTCAAAATTTTGTAGAATATTTATTTAAAAAACTTATAAAAAAATAGTACTATTGATAATTTTCTGTTATTCTATGAAAACCCCTTCAAAAATTTGAACTATGTAGAAAATTTTGTCATTATATAATTTTTTTTTAGAAAATTTTGCAAAACTGCTATAGAGTCCCGCGTAGAGCACGCTTTTCTTTTGAAATAGGGCTCAATAAGTCGTCTAACTCTTTTTAGAGCAGTAAGAGAGAAGTAAGCCCTACTTTCACTATTCCGATAAAGTTAATCATCAATGCTAATGAATATGTTCAAAATATCGCAAGATGATTTTAAATATCAAAATAAAAGAGCGTAAACAGACAAAGAAAACGAACCGGCCCGTCGCTGTGCTGTAGGTCTAATAGAATTTTATTCGCCCTGTTTACAACTTTTGGCATATCAAGTTCTCAAAAAAGATGCTTTGTTGCAGCAATTCGCCGACGCGAACTTTATTTGTTCCATTGACACTCATTGAGACAAATTGTGACCTGGAATGCTAGGCAAGAACTGAATATGATCTCGAGCTTGAAGATGTTCGAAAAAGCACGAAAACATTTATTTTTATAGAAAGTTTTAAAATTTTTGGAAAATATATATTGTCTATCACTCTGGTGTGTTTTACAATCCACTTACTATCATTAGGCTTTTAATACATACACAGAAAAAAACCAGTAAAAGCCTGCTAAGTTCGGCCGGGCCGAATCTTATATACCCTCCACCATGGATCGCATTTATCGAGTTCTTTTCCCGGCATCTCTTCTTAGACAAAACAGGATATAGGAAAAGATTTGCTCTGCTATTAGAGCGATATCAAGATATGGTCCGGTTTGGACCACAATTAAATTATATGTTGGAGACCTGTGTAAAATGTCAGCCAATTCGAATAAGAATTGCGCCCTCTAGAAGCTCAAGAAGTAAAATAGAGAGATCGATTTATATGGGAGCTGTATCGGGCTATAGACCGATTCAGACCATAATAAACACATATGTTGATGGTCATGAGAGAATCCGTCGTACAAAATTTTAGGCAAATCGGATAATAATTGCGACCTCTACAGGCTCAAGAAATCAAGATCCCAAATCGGTTTATATGACAGCTATATCAGGTTATGAACCGATTTGAACCATACTAGGCACAGTTGTTGGATATCATAACGAAACACATCGTGCGAAATTTCATTCCAATCGGATAAGAATTGCGCACTCTAGAGGCTCAAGAAGTCAAGACCCAAGATCGATTTATATGGCAGTTATATCAGATTATGGACCGATTTGAACCATACTTGACACAGTTGTTGGATATCATAACAAAACACGTCGTGCAAAATTTCATCCCAATCGGATGAGAATTGCGCACTCTAGAGGCTCAAGAAGTCAAGACCCAAGAACGGTTTATATGGCAGCTATATCAAAACATGGACCGATATGGCCCATTTACAATACCAACCGACCTACACTAATAAATAGAATTTGTGCAAAATTTCAAGCGGCTAGATTTACTCCTTCGGAAGTTAGCGTGCTTTCGACAGACGGACGGACGGACAGACGGACGGACATGGCTAGATCGACATAAAATGTTCGCGACGATCAAGAATATATATACTTTATGGGGTCTCAGACGAATATTTCGAGTAGTTACAAATAGAATGACGAAATTAGTATACCCCCATCTTATGGTGGAGGGTACAAAAAAATAAGATTTTGTCCTTTATTTTAGGATTTTGGTAATAATCTCCAGCCAAAGATATGCAACTTCTAAACAAGGATTGTGTTATAGCATTAAAGGCGTATTGTGAACTTAAACCAGGTACACGACGTTCTAAAATAAACAAGTAGGAACGTGCTAAGTGCTAGAGTCTTATATGCCTTCCACCATGCATCGCATTTGTCGAGTTCTTTGCGCGGTATCTCTTTTTAGGCAAACAAGGAATAATGGATAAGAATTGTTATGCTATTGGAGATATATCTAGATATAGTTCGATTCGGACCATAAGTGAATGGAATGTTGAAGACCATAGTAGAAGTCATTGGGAAATAGTTCAGTTCATTCGGATAAGAATTGCGCCTCGTAAGGTTTATATGGGAGCTATATCAGGTTATAGACCGATTTAACCCGTATTTGCCACAGTTGATGGAAATCATAACATAACATCACATGCGACATTTCAGATAATTCCGACAAAAACTGGGGCTTGTCAAGTCAATCGGGGAGATCGGTTTATAAGTCAAATCGCAGTTGCTGGAAGTCATAACAGAACATTATATGCAAAATTTCAGCCAAATCGGACAAAAATAGCGGCGTATGAGGGCTCAAGAAGTCAAATCGGGAGATCGGTTTATGTGGGAGCTATATCAGGTTATAGACCAATTTGGACCGCACTTGGCACAATTGTTTGAAGACAGACCAACACTCCATGTGCTCAGTGTCAGCCAAATCGGACAAAAAATGGTTATAGATCGATTTGAACCCTACTTTGTGTAGTTGTTGAAAGTCCTAACAGAATACAACACGCTTATTTTCAGCCAAATTGGACAAAAATTGCGCGTTATAAGGGATCATGAAGTCAAATCGGTAAATGGGTTTATATGGGAGCTATATGAGGCTACGGACCGATGTGGACCGTACTTTGCACAGTTATTGAAAGTCTTAACAGAACACTACATGCACAATTTCGCCCAAATCGGATGAAAATCGAAGCTTATAATGGCTCAAGAAGTCAAATCGGGAGATCTGTTTATATGGGAGCTATATCCAAGTCTTAACCGATATGGCCCATTTGCAATCAAGCGGCTAGCTTAACGCGTTCGACCGCTATGTTGATTTCGAACATGGCTAGATCGACTCAGAATGTCGAAACGATCCAGAATATATACACTTTAAGGGGTCTTAGATCAAGGTGTTACAACCCGAATGACTAGATTAGTATACCCCCATCCTATCGTGGTGGGTATAAAATAAAAAAACAACCAAATCGAAAACAAAGCTAGATGTCTTGCTCCGTGTATTCCTGCTGTGGCCGATGCGTTTTAAAAAGGTGTTGTATATGCCATTGATGTTTAGTATTTCAATGGTCTAATAAATGTCGTTGCTTGATGTGAGGGCTGTGTTATTGTTTCGATTTTGTTGGTTGGTTGAGGTATTCGTTTTATTTTTATTTAGAAGTTTTACAAGTCTGTTTTGGTACATTTGCAATATTCTACAATGTTTAGACTTTTCCCCAGCAGTAATGCCATGCCATGTCAATTGAAATTGACTCCACCAAAGAGCAATATGCCTGCCTTAGAACAAAGTACAGCGAACAATTATAAAGGTGATACAGAGCAAACATACATTTTCTGAGTTTTTTTGCTAGCTGTTCGATATACGCTTTCCATTTAAAACTTTGATCTAAATGAACACCTATATATGTATATGTTTTAACAAACTCTATGGATGTTTCACATTGGTCGTTTAGGGTCTGATCAGTTCTGAAAGCACAGAGCCGATGAAGACAAACCAAATTATGAAAGATGATTTTTAAATTCGTTATCATGGCACCATTTCCTGAGAATATTGGGCTCATTCTGCAAAATTCACCCGAGTTCCTTAAGATTTTTGTTTTGAACAAGAATAACGATGTCATCAGCGTAGAAAAAACAATGCTATTTTTTAGCATTTCTATAATCTCCTTGCGAAAATTAAGTATCATATTGAACCCAATATAAATCCTTGTGGTAGTCCGAAATTTGCAGTTTTGTGGCTACTCAATTCGTCATATATTTTTACTTTCTACTGCCTGCAGTTGAGATAGTTCTTAAACAAGTCTAGACAATTTCCTCTGATAGCAAATTTTTCCAGTGTATTTATAAGTTGTGTATGCGATAACGTATCGAAAGCCTTACTGAAATCAATAAATAATGCTAAGCGAATATAGTTCCATTTAATTTCTTGTTGATGTGGTTCGAAAAATACCCAAGTAGCTGGATAATATTTTTCCCTTTTTGAAATCCGAACTGTTGTTTATTTATTATTTGGTATTTCGTCAGAAAACTATTCAGCTTTCTGACCACAATCTCTTTCAAGACTTTCTCAAACTAATTGTTTAATTGAAAAAGATAAAATTTTTAATCACATTATTATTATTGAACCAATTAATTTTTTAATTGAAATGGCAAAAATTTCAATCACGATCGTAATTAAAACAAGTAAAAGCGTGCTAAGTTCGGCCGGGCCGAATCTTATATACCCTCCACCATGGATCGCATTTGTCAAGTTCTTTTCCCGGCATCTCTTCTTAGGCAAAAAAGTATATAAGAAAAGAGTTACTCTGCTATTAAAACGATATCAAGATATGGTCCGGTTCGGACCACAATTAAATTATTATTGGAGGCCTGTGTAAAATTTCAGCCAATTCGTTTAAGAATTGCGCCCATTGGGGCTCACGAAGTAAAATAGAGAGAACGATTTAATGGGATCTGTATCGGGCTATAGACCGATTCAGACCATAATAAACACGTTTGTTGATGGTCATGAGAGGATCCATCGTACAAAATTTCAGGCATATCGGATAATAATTGCGACTTCTAGGGGTCAAGAAGTCAAGATCCCAGATTGGTTTATATGGCAGCTATATCAGGTTATGAACCGATTTGAACCTTATTTGACCCAGTTGTTGAAAGTAAAAATAAAATACGTCATGCAAAATTTCAGCCAAATCGGATAGGAATTGCGCCCTCTAGAAGCTCAAGAAATCAAATCCCCAGATCTGTTTATATGACAGCTATATCAGTTTATGAACCGATTTGAACCATACTTGGCACAGTTGTTGGATATCATAACGAAATACTTCGTGCAAAAATTCATTCAAATCGGATAAGAATTGTGCCCTCTAGAGGGTCAAGAAGTCAAGACCCAAGATCGGTTTATATGGCAGCTATATCAGGTTATGGACCGATTTGAACCATACTTTGCACAGTTGTTGAATATCATAACAAAACACGTCGTGCGGAATTCCATTCCAATCGGATAAGAATTGCGCACTCTAGAGGCTCAAGAAATCAAGACCCAAGATCGGTTTATATGGTAGCTATATCAGGTTATGGACCGATTTGAACCATACTTTGCACTGTTGTTGGATATAATAAGAAAACACGTCGTGCAAAATTTCATTCCAATCGGATAAGAATTGCGCACTCTAGAGGCTCAAGAAGTCAAGACCCAAGATCGGTTTATATGGCAGCTATATCAGGTTATAGACCGATTTGAACCATACTTGGCACAGTTGTTGGATATCATAACAAAACACGTTGTGCAAAATTTCATTCTGATCGGATAAGAATTGCGCACGCTAGAGGCTCAAGAAGTCAAGACCCAAGATCGGTTTATATGGCAGCTATATCAGGTTACGGTCCGATTTGAACAATACTTGGCACAGTTGTTGGATATCATAGCAAAACACGTCATGCAAAATTTCGTTCCAATCGGATAAGAATTGCGCACTCTACAGGCTCAAGAAGTCAAGACCCAAGATCGGTTTATATGGCAGCTATATCAAAACATGGACCGATATGGCCCATTTACAATACCAACCGACCTACACTAATAAGAAGTATTTGTGCAAAATTTCAAGCGGCTAGCTTTGCTCCTTCGGAAGTTAGCGTGCTTTCGACAGACAGACGGACGGACGGACGGACGGACATGGCTAGATCGACATAAAATGTCACGACGATCAAGAATATATATACTTTATGGGGTCTCAGACGAATATTTCGAGTAGTTACAAACAGAATGACGAAATTAGTATACCCCCCATCTTATGGTGGAGGGTATAAAAGTTTAGATTCAATTAGAAAACTGATTGAATCAATTAATTTTTTGATTGAAAATTGCCTTAACTTCAATCACGATCATAATTGGAAAAAAATCTGATTTCAATTAAAACAAGTAAAAAGGCGTTAAGTTCGGCCGGGCCGAACTTTGGATACCCACCACCTCGGGTATATATGTAAACCACCTTTCATCAAACTTCGGTGAAAATTTCATACCTTATGACCCATATCAGTTATATCAAAACATGTTCCGATTTGGACCAAATACTAATAAGTACAGTAGCTATATCTAAAAATTAACCGATTTGAACAATATACGACACGGATGTTGAAAAGCCTAACATAAGTTACTATGTAAAATTTCAGTGAAATCGGATTATAAATGCGCTTTTTATGGGGCGAAGACTTTAAATCGAGAGATCGGTCTACATGGCAGCTATATTCAAATCTGGATCGATCTGGGCAAAATTGAAGAAGGACGTCAAAGAGCCTAACTGAACTCACTGTCTCAAATTTCAGCGACATCGGACAATAAATGCGTCTTTATGGCCCCAAAACCTAAAACCTAGATATCGGTCTATATGGCAGCTATATCTAAATTTGAACCGATCTGTGCGATATGTCAAGGGGCTTAACTTAACTCACTGTCCCGAATTTCGGCGACATCGGACAATAAATGAGCATTTTATGGGCCCAAAACCTTAAATCAAGAAATCGGTCTATATAGCAGCTATATCCAAATCTGAACCGATCTGGTCTAAATTGAAAAAATATGTCGAGAGGCCTAAGACAACTCACTGTCCCAAATTTCAGCAAAATCGAGTAATAAATGTGGCTTTTATGGGCCTAACACCATAAATCGGAGGATCGGTCTATATGGCAGCTATATCCAAATCTGAACCGATCTGGGCCAAATTGACAAAGGATGTCGAAGGGCCTAACATAACTCACTGTCCCGAATTTCAGCGGAATCGGATAAAAAATGTGGCTTTTATGGCCCTTAGACCCTAAATCGGAGGGTCGGCCTATATGGCAGCTATATCCAAATCTGAACCGATCTGAGCCAAATTGACGAAGGATTTCGAAGGGCCTAACAAAACTCACTTTTCCAAATTTCAGCAAAATCGGATAATAAATGTGGCTTTTATGGGCCTAAGACCCTAAATCGGCGGATCGGTCTATATGAAGATATAGTCCGATATAGCCCATCTTCGAACTTAACCTGCTTATGGACAAAAAAAGAATCTGTGCAAAATTTCAGCTCAATATCTCAATTTTTAAAGACTGTAGCGTGATTTCAACAGACAGACGGACAGACGGACGGACATGCCTAGATCGTCTTAGATTTTTACGCTGATCAAGAATATATATACTTTATAGGGTCGGAAATGGATATTTCGATGTGTTGCAAACGGAATGACAAAATGAATATACCCCCATCCTTCGGTGGTGGGTATAAAAATTAATGATTCAATTAATTTTTTAAATTTAAAACGTTTTCTATTTTCAATTAAATTTTTAGTTGGAAAAGTACAACATACCTACGTACGGCCCTTGCAACCTTCACACCTAATATGGCCGGTGAGTTGGCTCGTCCCGAAAGAGAAACAAACGAAAATTGAAAAAATTATCGGAATAATTTTTTTTTGTATATACAAAAATTTTGTAAAAATTTTATTTCCATAGAAAATTTTGTCAAAATTTTATTTCCATAGATAATTTTGTCAAAATTTTATTTCCATTAAAAATTTTGTCAAAACTTTATTTGTTAGTTTCTCTTTCGAGACGAGCTCAATGATCGGAGATTTTCTTTGCAAATGAAAAGGGAAAGCCAGAGATCGCAACTCTATGGAAAGCGTTTCGTAATTTGGTTTAGGATTACACCTCAGCCATATTAATTGTGAAGGCTTCAAATGCCTTTCGTTGGTTGGTTGTACTTATACGGAATTTATAGCGAAAACACATCTATGATATAAATACCACATTAACCACGTTCGACAACCTTGTCTATTAGCTGTACTTTTCCTAATGCATGTGTTTTTGTGTAATGGCAGATTTCTTGTCTACACAATAACACTACTCCCATGGTATATACGTGATTCAGTGCATCAGCTACAAGCTGTATTGATGGCTTCGAACGCCAGACAACTTTATTTCTATAGAAAATTTTGTCAAAATTACATTAAATAGGGTATGAAAAATGTGTCAAAATTGTATTTCTGTAGAAAATTTTGTCAACATTTTATTGCCAAAGAAAATTTTTTTAAATTGTATTTCTATAAAAAATGTTGTTTTTTATTCAAGCTCGAGGACTTTCTGGTTTTTCTCTTTTCTTTATTATTTATTATTTATGCATCGATATTTCGCATTTCAATGAAATGCATTTTCAAGATATGATCTACAACAAAATAAATTTATTTTTAAACTATTGACATCACTGTTTCTATTTCAATCAAATAATCAACAACATTTTATTTCTATAGAAAATAGAGTAGAAATTTTTCAATATAGTCACTGTCATCTATTCAAAACAAATTGCGTTTTGTGTACTCTTGTAATGAACCAAAACAAGCTTTTCTGGGATTTTTATATGCTGTTGACTAAACACGAATGCTTTGTACAATTACCAACTCAAAAGGCATGAGATATATAAAAAAAAAAAAAAAACAAGTAAAAGCGTGCTAAGTTCGGCCGGGCCGAATCTTATATACCCTCCACCATGGATCGCATTTGTCGAGTTTTTTTCCCGGCATCTCTTCTTAGGCAAAAAAGGATATAAGAAAAGAGTTGCTCTGCTATTAAAACGATATCAAGATATGGTCCGGTTCGGACCACAATTAAATTATATGTTGGAGACCTGTGTAAAATTTCAGCCAATTCGTATAAGAATTGCGCCCAATGGGACTCACGAAGTAAAATAGAGAGAACGATTTATATGGGATCTGTATCGGGCTATAGACCGATTCAGACCATAATAAACACGTTTGTTGATGGTCATGAGAGGATCCATCGTACAAAATTTCAGGCATGTCGGATAATAATTGCGACCTCTAGTGGTCAAGAAGTCAAGATCCCAGATCTGTTTATATGGCAGCTATATCAGGTTATGAACCGATTTGAACCTTATTTGACACAGTTGTTGAAAGTAAAAATAAAATACATCATGCAAAATTTCAGCCAAATCGGATAGGAATTGCGCCCTCCAGAAGCTCAAGAAATCAAATCCCCAGATCTGTTTATATGACAGCTATATCAGGTTATGAACCGATTTGAACCATACTTGGCACAGTTGTTGGATATCATAACGAAATACTTCGTGCAAAAATTCATTCAAATCGGATAAGAATTGTGCCCTCTAGAGGGTCAAGAAGTCAAGACCCAAGATCGGTTTATATGGTAGCTATTACAGGTTATGGACCGATTTGAACCATACTTGGCACAGTTGTTGGGTATCATAACAAAACACGTCGTGCGAAATTCCATTCCAATCAGATAAGAATTGCGCCCTCTAGAGGGTCAAGAAGTCAAGACCCAAGATCGGTTTATATGGTAGCTATATCAGGTTATGGACCGATTTGAACCATACTTGGCACAGTTGTTGGATATCATAACAAAACACGTCGTGCAAAATTTCATTTCAATCGGATAAGAATTGCGCACTCTAGAGGCTCAAGAAGTCAAGACCCAAGATCGGTTTATATGGCAGCTATATCAGGTTATGAACGGATTTGAACCATACTTGGCACAGTTGTTGGATATCATAGCAAAACACGTCATGCAAAATTTCATTCCAATAGGATAGGAATTGCACACTCTAGAGGCTCAAGAAGTCAAGACCCAAGATCGGTTTATATGGCAGCTATATCAAAACATGGACCGATATGGCCCATTTACAATACCAACCGACCTACACTAATAAGAAGTATTTGTGCAAAATTTCAAGCGGCTAGCTTTACTCCTTCGAAAGTTAGCGTGCTTTCGACAGACAGACGGACGGACGGACGGACGGACGGACGGACGGACGGACGGACGGACAGACGGACGGACATGGCTAGATCGACATAAAATTTCACGACGATCAAGAATATATATACTTTATGGGGTCTCAGACGAATATTTCGAGTAGTTACAAACAGAATGACGAAATTAGTATACCCCCCATCTTATGGTGGAGGGTATAAAAACAGAAACAAAAAACTAAAACTTAAAAACAGACATCCTAAAGTTTAAGGACCCTTTTAAAAACAGCAGGGTTATATAAACAAAATTTCAGAGTAACATGAGCAACTCAAATAAAATTCACAGAGAACTTAAACACCAAAGCAATTAAATGCATTTATGCTACAATTTTAAAATGTTTCTTGTTGTTTATTTTGGATGACTTTGTTTTTTGTGTTCAACAGAACAAGAAAATGGTAAGGTAATAAAACCCCATAATTTTATTGGGACTGACTTTTAGATGCCACGCATATGAAGACCTGCTTCTTCTGCTGTGCTGTTGTTTATTCTTTTTAAAATGAGCTGTAATAAAAAAAATCTGGCAGGTGATTTACATATATGGCGAAGTGGAAGGGGAGGGCAGAGTGAATGCAAGTCTGTCGAAAAAAAAACGAATAAATCTCTTTTTTTTAAACATCACTTTAACATAATCATTCATCTGCACTAAATGTACTTTGTCTTAATAAATACTCAAAAGAAGTAAACTGTGGAGTATTGCAGAGACTACGCTCAAGAAAAACACTAATACCAATTTCTTTTCACATTTTATTAAAAAAAACTAAACTTCATACAAAACGAGCAAAATCGTGCGAAACTAGGCTGGACCGAATCTTACATACCCTACGCCATGGATCGCATTTGCCCGATATCTCTTTATAGGGAAACAAATGATAAGTGAAAGAATTGCTGTGCTATTGGAGCTATACCAGGTTATAAACCCATTGGGGTTTATAACTTGGAAGTCCTTGTGCGGCCTTAGAAGTCATAACAAAACACTTTGTGCAAAATTTCAACCAAATCGGGTAATAACTGCGCCCTCTTAAGATCTTGAGTTCTTAAGCCGCTAGGCTTAAGAACTCAAGATCCGAGATCGGTTTATATGGGAGCTTTATAAGGTAATTAACGCATTTGGACCATACTCAACATAGTTGTTAGAAGTTGAAACCTACCCCATTATGCATGCATTGAAACATGCATTCAAATTCAGCCAAATTGAATAATAGTTGCGCCCTCTAGCGGCTTGAGAACTCAAGATCAGAGATGGTTTTATATGGGAGCTATATCTGGTTATAAACCGCTTTGGACCATACCTAACATAGCTGTTGGAAGTTAGAATAAAAAATTATATGCACATTTCAGCTAAATCGGATAGTATTTGTGTACTAAGCACATGTGTTAAGAGGTTAGCTGAACCAATAGAGGGCGATATTCTCATCCGATTTGGCTAAAATTGTGCATGAAATGTTTCGTTATGACTTCCAAAACTGTGCTAAGTATGGTTAAAATCGGTACATATCTTGATATAGCAGTCATATAAACCGATCTGGAATCTTGACTTCTGAAGCATATAGAGGGCGCTATTCTTATCCAATTTGGCTAAAACTTTGTACAGTGGCCTCTTCCGTGACCTTCGATAACCCTGTCTTCCAGCTGTTTCATTCCAAATGCATGTGTATGTGTACAGATTTTTCGTCTTCACGATTACACTACTCAATGGCATATAAAGGGTGATTTTTTTGAGGTTAGGATTTTCATGCATTAGTATTTGACAGATCACGTGGGATTTCAGACATGTTGTCAAAGAGAAAGATGCTCAGTATGCTTTGACATTTCATCATGAATAGACTTACTAACGAGCAACGCTTGCAAATCATTGAATTTTATTACCAAAATCAGTGTTCGGTTCGAAATGTGTTCAAATTTTGACAAATTTTGTTCAGCGATGAGGCTCATTTCTGGTTGAATGGCTACGTAAATAAGCAAAATTGCCGCATTTGGAGTGAAGAGCAACCAGAAGCCGTTCAAGAACTGCCCATGCATCCCGAAAAATGCACTGTTTGGTGTGGTTTGTACGCTGGTGGAATCATTGGACCGTATTTTTTCAAAGATGCTGTTGGACGCAACGTTACGGTGAATGAACACATTTCGAACCGAACACTGATTTTGGTAATAAAATTCAATGATTTGCAAGCGTTGCTCGTTAGTAAGTCTATTCATGATGAAATGTCAAAGCATACTGAGCATCTTTCTCTTTGACACCATGTCTGAAATCCCACGTGATCTGTCAAATACTAATGCATGAAAATCCTAACCTCAAAAAAATCACCCTTTACATGGTTCTCTGCATCTTTTGGAAGCCATAAATACAACGGCTTCGAACGCTAGATCAGGGATCTAGCTGCTGCTCTGAGTGCGCAGGTTCGAATCCCGGCGAATCCATCAGTACAACTTCCAAAAGATCCACGGAACCAAGTGTATTCCATAGGTGTAATCTAATTGTGTAGCCAAAAAATCTGCCATTACACAATCACATGCATTGGGAAAGGAACAGCTGGAACATAGATGAGTTAGCGAATTATAAGGCATGTTGTTGTTGCTATATTTTCTGTTGCGTTGATCACTTTCAAGGTTGTTGTTGTAAGTTTGACTTAATGTGGAAGTAGATTGTAGATTTTGAGCTCATTTTATGTTGCTGTTGTATTTTGTAATGTTACATTATTTGAAGTTTTGATTACACGAGCACTTGGCTCGCTCAAACCTTTTATATGATTAATTTTTATACCCACCACCGAAGGATGGGGGTATATTCATTTTGTCATTCCGTTTGCAACACATCGAAATATCCATTTCCGACCCTATAATGCATATATATTCTTGATCAGCGTAAAAATCTAAGACGATCTAGCCATGTCCGTCCGTCTGTCTGTTGAAATCACGCTACAGTCTTTAAAAATAGAGATATTGAGCTGAAATTTTGCACAGATTCTTTTTTTGTCCATAAGCAGGTTAAGTTCGAAGATGGGCTATATCGGACTATATCTTGATATAGCCCCCATATAGACCGATCCGCCGATTTAGGGTCTTAGGCCCATAAAAGCCACATTTATTATCCGATTTTGTTGAAATTTGGGACAGTGAGTTGTGTTAGGCCCTTCGACATCCTTTGTCAATTTGGCTCAGATCGGTCCAGATTTGGATATAGCTGCCATATAGACCGATCCTCCGATTTAGGGTCAAAGGCCCATAAATGCCACATTTATGGTCCGATTTCGCTGAAATTTGGGACAGTGAGTTGTCTTAGGCCTTTTGACATGTTTCTTTAATTTGGTCCAGATCGGTTCAGATTTGGATATAGCTGCCATATAGACCGATCCTCCGGTTTAGGGTCTTAGGCCCACAAAAGCCACATTTATTATCCGATTTTCATGAAATTCGGGGCAGTGAATTGTGTAAGGCCCATCGACATCCTTCGTTAATTTGGCTCAGATCGGTCCAGATTTGGATATAGCTGCCATATAGATCGATCCTCCGATTTATGGTGTAAGGCCCATAATACCCACATTTATTATCCGATTTTGCTGAAATTTGGGACAGCGAGATGTGTTAGGCCCTTTGACATATTTCTTCAATTTGGTCCAGATCGGTTCGAATTTGGATATAGCTGCCATATAGACCGATTTCTTGATTTATAGTTTTGGGCCCATAAAATGCTCATTTATTGCCCGATGTCCCCGAAATTTGGAACAGTGAGTTAAGTTAAGCCCCTTGACATACTTCTGCAATATCGCACAGATCGGTCCAGATTTGGATATAGCTGCCATATAGACCGATATGTAGGTTTTAGGTTTTGGGGCCATAAAAGACGCATTTATTGTCCGATGTCGCTGAAATTTTAGACAGTGAGTTTGGTTAGGCTCTTCGACGTCCTTCTTAAATTTTGCCCAGATCGGTCCAGATTTGAATATAGCTGCCATATAGACCGATCTCTGGATTTAAGGTTTAGGGCCCATAAAAGAGGCATTTATTGTCCGATTTCGCCGAAATTTGGGACAGTGCTTTGTGTTAGGCTCTTCGACATGTTTATGCAACAAGGCCCAAATCGGTCCAGATTTGGATATAGCTGCCATGTAGACCGATATCTCGATTTAAAGTCTTGGCCCCATAAAAGGCGCATTTATAATCCGATTTCACTGAAATTTGACACAGTGACTTATGTTCGGCTTTTCGACATCCGTGTCGTATATAGTTCAGATCGGTATGAGGTATATGAATATAAGGTATGAAATTTTCACCGAATTTTAATGAAAGGTGGTTTACATATATACCCGAGGTGGTGGGTATCCAAAGTTCGGCCCGGCCGAACTTAACGCCTTTTTACTTGTTGACATTAATGTAAATTTTTATCACCTTTCAGCCGTAAAAATACTCGCGCAGCTATATGGTTTTTTTTATACCCTCCACCATAAGATGGGGGTATACTAATTTCGTCATTCTGTTTGTAACTACTCGAAATATTTGTCTGAGATCCTATAAAGTATATATATTCTTGATCGTCGCGACATTTTATGTCGATCTAGCCATGTCCGTCCGTCCGTCCGATCTTGGGTCTTGACTTCTTGAGCCTCTAGAGTGCGCAATTCTTATTCGACTGTGATGAAATTTGGCACGACGTATTTTGTTATGATTTCCAATAACTATGCCAAGTGTGGTTCAAATCGGTCCATGTTTTGATATAGCTGCCATATAAACCGATCTTGGGTCTTGACTTCTTGAGCCTCTAGAATGCGCAATTCTTACCCGATTGGAATGAAATTTTGCACGAGGTGTTTTGTTACGATATCCAATAACTGCACCAAGTGTGGTTCAAATCGGTCCATAACCTGATATAGCTGTCATATAAACCGATCTTGGGCCTTAAACTCTTGAGCCTCTAGAGTGCGCAATTCTTATCCGATTAGGATGAAATTTTGCTCGACGTGTTTCGTTATGATGTCCAATAACTGCACCAAGTATGGTTCACATCGTTCCATAACCTGATATAGCTGCCATATAAACCGATCTTGGGTCTTGACTTCTTGAGCTTCTAGAGTGCGCAATTCTTATCCGATTTGGCTGAAGTTTTGCATGACGTATTTTATTCTTACTTTCAACAACTGTGTCAAATAAGGTTCAAATCGATCCATAACCTGATATAGCTGCCGTATAAACCGATCTGGATCTTGACTTCTTGAGCCTCTAGAGGGCGCAATTCTTATCCGATTTGAATGAAGTTTGGCACGACGTGTTTCGATATGATATCCACCAACTGTGCCTAGTATGGTTCAAATCGGTTCATAACCTGATATAGCTGCCATATAAGCCGATCTTGGGTCTTGACTTCTTGAGCCTCTAGAGTGCGCTTATCCGATTGGAATGAAATTTCGCACGATGTGTTTTGTCATGATATCCAACAACTATGCTAAGTATGGTTCAAATCGGTACATAACCTGATATAGCTGTCATATAAACCGATCTTGGGTCTTGACTTCTTGAGCCTCTAGAGTGCGCAATTCTTATCCGATTTGCCTGAATCTTTGTACGACGGATTCTCTCATGACCGTTAACATACGTGATTATTATGGTCTGAATCGGTCGATAGGCCGATACAGCTCCCATATAAATCGATCTCTCTATTTTACTTCTTGAGCTTCTAGAGGGCGCAATTCTTATTCGAATTGGCTGACATTTTACACAGGTCTCCAACATATAATTTAATTGTGGTCCAACCCGGACCATATGTTGATATCGCTCTAATAACAGAGTAAATCTTTTCTTATATCCTTTTTTGCCTCAGAAGAGATGCCGGGAAAAGAACTCGACAAATGCGATCCAAAGCGTGCTAAGTTCGGCCCGGCCGAACTTAGCACGCTTTTACTTGTTGATTAATCGTGTTCTCCAAGTTCAACGACGAAGATCTGTTTATAAAGGGTATGGTGTTTTAATAAGGATGTTTGACTTCTTTATTATATGTGACTGTACCTAAGTATTAAACACTGTTTTCCCATTCAACTTCTTTACAAAGTACGTATATATTGTTCTGTAAGATGAAACAGTCCATTTTTTCCAAAATAATAGTTTAAAATCACGTCTAGTGCAACTTGTGGGTTGGCCAGTATATCAGACGATAGTCTTCCGGAACATAGAATTTTCATGTGTTACGAGGATCTTAAATTCTTGAACCTCTAGAGATCGCAATTTTTATTCGATTTGGCTGAAATTTTGTACAACGACTTCTCTCATGACCTTCAACATACGTGTCAATTATGGTCTGAATCGGTTATAGCCTGATACAGCTCCCATATAAATCGATCTCCCTATTTAACTTCTTGAGCCCCTAATGGGCGCAATTTTTATTCGATCCAACATTCAATTCATTCCGAATGAGATGATAACTTGATATTATAAATCCAAAATCACAGCAATTCTTTCCTTTTATCATGTTTGCCCTGAAAGAGATACCGGGAAAAGAACTTGCAAAGAAAGATAATAACCACAAAAAAAAAGTAAAAAGGATCTGGATACCCACCACCTCGGGTATATATGTAAACCACCTTTAGTCAAAATCCGGTGAAAAAGGCATACCTTTTGCCCCATAGCAGCTATATCGAAAATGTTCCGATTTGGACCAAATACTAATAAGTACAAGTCATTGTTTAATCGTATATAACAACAAGTAAAAAGGCGTTAAGTTCGGCCGGGTCGAACTTTGGATACCCACCACCTCGAGAATATTTATAAACCACCGTTCATCAAAATCCGGTAAAAATTGCATACCTTATGTTCCATAGCAGTTATAACGAAATATGTTCCGATTTGGACCAAATACTAATAAGTAAAAGCCATTGTTCAATTTCGTAAATGCGTCTTTTACGGGGCCAAGACTTTAAATCCAGATATCGGTGTATATGGCAGCTATATCCAAATCTGGACTGATTTGGGCTAAGTTGCAGAAAAATTTCGGAGAGCCTAACACATTTCACTGTCTGAAATTTCGGCGAAATCGGAAAATAAATGCGTCTTTTATGGCCCCAAAACCTTAGATCGAGAGATCGGTCTATATGGCAGGTATACGCAAATCTGGACCGATCTGTGCCATAAATAAGAAGTATGTCAAGGAGCTTAACTTAACTCACTGTCCCAAATTTCAGCAAAATCGGATAATAAATGTAGCTTTTATGGGAATAAGACCCTACATCGGATGATCGGTCTATATGGCAGCTATATCTGGATCGATCTAAGCCAAATTAAACAAGGATTTCGATGGACCTAACACAACTCACTGTCCCAAATTTCAGCTCAATCGGATAACAAATGTGGCTTTTATAGGCCTAAGACCCTAAGTCTGAGGATCGGTCTATATGGCAACTATATCCAAATATAGACCGATCTGGGCCAAATTGAAGAAGAATGTCGAAGAGCCTAACATAACTCACTGTCCCAAATTTCAGCAAAATCGGATTACGAATGTGGCTTTTATGGGGCTAAGACCCTAAATCGGCGGATCGGTCTATATGGGGGCTATATCAAGATATAGTCCGATATAGCCCATCTTCGAGCTTTACCTGCTTATGGACAAAAAAAAAGAATCTGTGCAAAATTTCAGCTCAGTGTCTTTATTTTTAAAGACTGTAGCGTGATTTCAACAGACAGACGGACGGACATGGCTAGATCGTCTTGAATTTTTACGCTGATCCAGAATATATATGCTTTATAGGGTCGGAAATGGATATTTCGATGTGTTGCAATTGGAATGACAAAATGAATATACCCCCATCCTTTGGTGCTGGGTATGAAAACGGTTAAGCCTGTCCTACTTAATGGAGTTCTCTTAGAAATCCTGTCACATAAAATCATCTGAATAATGTAAAAGAAAGAAACTTTGGAAAAAAGGTCAAATGATAAAAGTTTTATCTTCTTCTTCTTATATATACAAATCAATTTGTGTTTGTTTGTCAGTTTGTTTGTGTGTTCCTTATGGACTCAGAAACGGCTCAACAGAATTTCTGGAAATTTTTGAGATGGTGCATAATGATACCGTGGTGAAAATAGGGTACTAAGTTTTTTGATATCTGAAGGGGGGCGGACCCTCCCCCTAACCCTAATTTTCAGAAACGCCAGATCTCGGAGATGGGTGGTGCGATTTAACCGACATTTTGTGTGCTCTCTTATAGCAACCTAAAAACAAAAATTTGGTATCCAAATTTTGAATGGGGTACCTAGGGGGCCGCACCATCCCCAAAACCTACCAAATATATATTTAGTCCAATCACGACAATATGGGACTCAAATGGAAGGTATTTAAGAGTGGAAAACGTATCTGATATCCAATTGTCGGACCAAGTGTTTGGGGGACCATCCCAACCCCCAAAATCCCCCTAAATCGAACTTATTTAATGACAATGGCAATATGGAACTCAAATGAACGGTATTTGCGAATAGATTACGAATTTGATATACAAATGTGGGGGCAAGTTTCTGGGGGCCACCCCCTTCCCCAAAACACACCCCAAAGGGGACAAATTTACGACCATAGCAATATGGGGCTCAAATGAAAAGTCTATGGAAGTAAAGCACGAATTTGATATCAATATTTAGGAAAAGATTTTATGGGCCACCCTAACCCCATAATACCACCCAAATAGGACGTATTTGCTGACCATTGCAATATGAGGCTCAAATAAGAGGTATTTTAGAGTAAAACAAGTAAAAGCGTGCTAAGTTCGGCCGGGCCGAATCTTATATACCCTCCACCATGGATCGCATTTGTCGAGTTCTTTTCCCGGCATCTCTTCTTAGGCAAAAAAGGATATAAGAAAAGAGTTGCTCTGCTATTAAAACGATATCAAGATATGGTCCGGTTCGGACCACAATTAAATTATATGTTTGAGACCTGTGTAAAATTTCCGCCAATTCGTATAAGAATTGCGCCCATTGGGGCTCACGAAGTAAAATAGAGAGAACGATTTATATGGGATCTGTATCGGGCTATAGACCGATTCAGACCATAATAAACACGTTTGTTGATGGTCATGAGAGGATCCGTCGTACAAAATTTCAGGCATATCGGATAATAATTGCGACCTCTAGGGGTCAAGAAGTCAAGATCCCAGATCGGTTTATATGGCAGCTATATCGGGTTATGAACGGATTTGAACCTTATTTGACACAGTTGTTGAAAGTAAGAATAAAATTCGTCATGCAAAATTTCAGCCATATCGGATAGGAATTGTGCCCTCTAGAAGCTCAAGAAGTCAAATCCCCAGATCTGTTTATATGACAGCTATGTCAGGTTATCGACAGATTTCAACCATACTTGGCACAGTTGTTGGATATCATAACGAAATACTTCGTGCAAAAATTCATTCAAATCGGATAAGAATTGTGCCCTCTAGAGGCTCAAGAAGTCAAGACCCCAGATCGGTTTATATGGCAGCTATATCAGGTTATGAACCGATTTGAACAATACTTGGCACAGTTGTTGGATATAATAACAAAACACGTCGTGCAAAACTTCATTTCAATCGGATAAGAATTGCGCACACTAGAGGCTCAAGAAGTCAAGACCCAAGATCGGTTTATATGGCAGCTATATCAGGTTATGGACCGATTTGAACAATACTTGGCACAATTGTTGGGTATCATAACAAAACACGTCGTGCAAAAATGCATTTCAATCGGATAAGAATTGCGCACTGTAGAGGCTCAAGAAGTCAAGACCCAAGATCGGTTTATATGGCAGCTATATCAGGTTATGGACCGATTTGAACCATACTTGGCACAGTTGTTGGATATCATTACAAAACACGTCGTGCAAAATTTCATTCCGATTGGATAAGAATTGCGCACGCTAGAGGCTCAAGAAGTCAAGACCTAAGATCGGTTTATATGGCAGCTATATCAAAACATGGACCGATATGGCCCATTTACAATACCAACCGACCTACACTAATAAGAAGTATTTGTGCAAAATTTCAAGCGGCTAGCTTTACTCCTTCGGAAGTTAGCGTGCTTTCGACAGACAGACGGACGGACGGACGGACGGACGGACGGACAGACGGACGGACATGGCTAGATCGACATAAAATGTCGCGACGATCAAGAATATATATACTTTATGGGGTCTCAGACGAATATTTCGAGTAGTTACAAACAGAATGACGAAATTAGTATACCCCCCATCTTATGGTGGAGGGTATAACAACAATCTGATATATATTTTCAGCGCCAGAGCAATATGCTGATCTATTTCCAGGGCTAAGTGTTTGGGCGACCACATCACTCCCCAAAACACCCATAAATCGGACATTTTCACCGCCCATGTCAATGTGGGGCTCAAGTGAAAAGTATTGGATAGCAGAGCACGAAATTAGTACCCACCTTCGGAACTAATATTCTCGGTGTCTACCCTTTCCCCAAAAACGACACACAAACAGCAATTATTTACTGACCGAGGCAATATGGGGCTCAAATAAAGGTATTTAGAAATATAATACGAATCTGATATCCAAAAGTAGGACCATGTATTTGGGGTACCGCCCCTTCTCTAAAACACCCCCCCAAATAGTAAAAATTTATCGACCATGGTAATATGTGGCTCAAATGAAAGGTATTTGAGACTTAAAAGCTAATTTAATAAACACTTTGGGGCCAAGTGTCTGGGGGACGCCTAATCCCATAAACTCCCCTTAAACCAATGGCAATATGGGGTTTAAAAATGGTTTTTGAGGATAGAGCACGATGCTAATATTTTTCAGGGCTAATATTTTTTCAGGGCTACAGGGAGGCCACCGTAGTGCAGAGGTTAGCATGTCCGCCTATGACGCTGAACGACTGGGTTCGAAACCTGGGGAGAACATCATGAAAATTTTCAGCGGTGGTTATCCCCTTCTAATGCTGGCGACATTTGGGAGGTACTGTACTATTTAGTATCTCAGCCATGAAAAAACGTATCCAAAAAGAGGTGTCGCACTGCGGCACGCCGTTCGGACTCGGCTATAAAATGGAGGTCCCTTATCATTGAGCTTAACACTTGAATCGGACAGCACTCATTGATATGTGAGAAGTATGCCCCTGCTTCTTAATGGAATGTTCATGGGCAAATTTGCATTTGCAAGTGTCGTGATATCTAAAGGGGGGTGGGACTCTCCTCCCTTACCCCGAAAACACCATCCAAAATCAAAAGTGAACCGATCGGAACAATAAGTTTATCAAATGAAATGTTTTGAAGAGTAGAATACGAATATGGTATCAACCAGTAGGGTTAAATACTCTAAGTCAAGCGACATATGTACATAGGCCCTTTTCGTAGCATGGTTTTTCACGGATAGGGACCGGTTTAGCTAGGTTTCAATAAAATTCAAATGTAGGCCGGGCAACTTTGCTATTGGCATTGTTGGATAAGTTGGATTTGAATAGGGAAGTAAGATTTTACTTGTTTTCTATTATGCTTGTGAATCAAGTCGTCTTTAAGAGCCCTGTTCGAATTCATATGGGTTCAAATTCATGAGTTGTTCAAACTTTAGTTGGGTTGGTATGGAAAGCACCATGAATCATTTGACAAGTTTCTGCTGATGAAGATTCTGGCGATTCAGAAATCGCGATAGCAGCAACTTTTTGCTGACCTTTAAATTTTTTTTTGCTATGCCATTCTTTGAATAGAAAGCATTAAACAATGGTCTAAAGCAGGACGATATCCTGCAATGGAATTTCAATAAGATTAAGCGCAAATAGAGAAATATATTTTGACAAAATTTTCAATTTTAATAAAGTTTTCTTTGTAGATGAATTTGTATTCGAAAAAGGCATGTTTTTTTCTTGGCTGTATTTCATTCGCATAGCATATGTGGTTGCTTGCGCCCTGCTGCAATTTCCCCAGTCATTGGATGCATGCATGCATAATCATCTCAATAACACACATGGCAGATGGGAATGGCAATGGGTTACTTGTGACTCAATGGGCTGCAATGTAACATAACAACCCGCTGGGATGTGTGAAAGGCATTTAAATCATTTCCATAAACGTTGCGCGGACTGCATGATTGCATATCAACGCGCCACAAACAGGAAAACAAAATATGCCAACCCTTTCCCGGTTTTGTGGTTTTTGCCTTCTCTTGCGGTGATCTCGCATTGTGGCCCAATAAAAAATAAAACATAGCAATGCCGCCATATCCCATAACACGTTGGCCAAATAAAATGATCCTCATTTAGGGAAAGCGTAGAATTTCGGCACCCAAATAAGGCATACGGGAAAAATATTAAAAGAAGAGCCATTCTGCCTTTCATGTCATCCGATGATAACTTAAATGCCTTAATAACACATAAATCTTGGCGATGATATATGGCAGGCAACCTAATATGACACCAGAAAAAAGGCCATTGTAGTTGTTTGAATCCGTTCAGGATCATGTCGGGATCGGGAGAAGGTGTTTAATTTCTGGGAAGTGGCACAAAATATGAATTATAACCCCCAAGTCATTGAAATGTGTCCCATGCGTTTAATTTGAAAAACGACTTTCCTGTCACCAAAAAAAACTCCCCACAAAAACAGGAAAAAAATGAGACATCAATTCTGACACCCTTCCCCTATCTATTTAAAACTTTCGGGTACTTTGGGCATACATTTATGCGTTGCTTTCTTAGGTTTTCATTTAAAAACTTTTATATCCTCCATATATATCTAAAATCAAAGCCTGATTGTATTTCACATTTAACCAAAAACTCCCTCCCAAAGTTAATCATAGCCATCACTTCTACCGAAATGGGGATGCATTTTATTCATTTGGAGTTTTTTTCTTACTTGTTCGTTTTGGGAAAATCTGTTTATTTGATTTAATTGCATTCCCCAAACATTTTCGTTGCCCTGTTATGGTGTTACGGCTGATGTTGAGCTTCTGTTTCTGTGTGGTTTATGATTTCGTTGGCGTTGACATTAATGAGATTTCGTTTGCTGGGATTTGGTTTTATTTTATAACACATCATAAAATTCTTTGATATGCATGGTATTTGTATAAATATTTTGGGAGGTATATTGACAACTTGGAAAAATATTCAAAAATAAGCCAAAATGTTGAAAAAACATTAAACTAAGAAGGGGTTGGAGTTTGGGCACTAAGGGCTAAAAAGATTTCAACTAATATTTTCCTTGCACAAAAAACCAAGTAAAAACGTGCTCAATTCGGCCGGGCCGAATCTTATATACCCTCCACCATTGATAGCATTTGCCCAGTTCTTTTCCCGGTATCTGGTTTTAGGCAAACATATGATAAAAGAAAACAAGTAAAATCGTGCTAAGTTCGGCCGGGCCGAATCTTATATACCCTCCACCATGGATCGCATTTGTCGAGTTCTTTTCCCGGTATCTGGTTTTAGGCAAACATATGATAAAAGAAAAATAAGTAAAAGCGTGCTAAGTTCGGCCGGGCCAAATCTTATATACCCTCCACCATGGATCGCATTTGTCGAGTTCTTTTCCCGCCATCTCTTCTTAGGCAAAAAAGGATATAAGAAAAGAGTTGCTCTGCTATTAGAACGATATCAAGATATGGTCCGGTTCGGACCACAATTAAATTATATATTGGAGACCTGTGTAAAATTTCAGCCAATTCGTATAAGAATTGCGCCCATTGGGGGCTCACGAAGTAAAATAGAGAGAACGATTTATATGGAATCTGTATCGGGCTATAGACCGATTCAGACCATAATAAACACGTTTGTTGATGGTCATGAGAGAATCCGTCGTACAAAGATTCAGGCAAATCGGATAAGAATTGCGCACTCTAGAGGCTCAAGAAGTCAAGATCCCAGATCGGTTTATATGGCAGCTATATCGGGTTATGAACGGATTTGAACCTTATTTGACACAGTTGTTGAAAGTAAGAATAAAATTCGTCATGCAAAATTTCAGCCATATCGGATAGGAATTGTGCCCTCTAGAAGCTCAAGAAGTCAAATCCCCAGATCTGTTTATATGACAGCTATGTCAGGTTATGGACAGATTTCAACCATACTTGGCACAGTTGTTGGATATCATAACGAAATACTTCGTGCAAAAATTCATTCAAATCGGATAAGAATTGTGCCCTCTAGAGGCTCAAGAAGTCAAGACCCAAGATCGGTTTATATGGCAGCTATATCAGGTTATGAACCGATTTGAACAATACTTGGCACAGTTGTTGGATATAATAACAAAACACGTCGTGCAAAATTTCATTTCAATCGGATAAGAATTGCGCACTCTAGAGGCTCAAGAAGTCAAGACCCAAGATCGGTTTATATGGCAGCTATATCAGGTTATGAACCGATTTAAACCATACTTGGCACAGTTGTTGGATATCATAGCAAAACACGTCGTGCAAAATTTCATTTCAATCGGATAAGAATTGCGCCCTCTAGAGGCTCAAGAAGTCAAGACCCAAGATCGGTTTATATGGCAGCTATATCAGGTTATGGACCGATTTGAAACATACTTGGCACAGTTGTTGGATATAATAACAAAACACGTCGTGCAAAATTTCATTCTGATCGGATAAGAATTGCGCACGCTAGAGGCTCAAGAAGTCAAGACCCAAGATCGGTTTATATGGCAGCTATATCAGGTTATGGACCGATTTGAACCATACTTGGCACAGTTGTTGGATATCATAGCAAAACACGTCGAGCAAAATTTCATTCCAATCAGATAAGAATTGCGCACTGTAGAGGCTCAAGAAGTCAAGACCCAAGATCGGTTTATATGGCAGCTATATCAAAACATGGACCGATATGGCCCATTTACAATACTAACCGACCTACACTAATAAGAAGTATTTGTGCAAAATTTCAAGCGGCTAGCTTTACTCCTTCGGAAGTTAGCGTGCTTTCGACAGACAGACGGACGGACGGAAGGACGGACATGGCTAGATCGACATAAAATGTCACGACGATCAAGAATATATATACTTTATGGGGTCTCAGACGAATATTTCGAGTAGTTACAAACAGAATGACGAAATTAGTATACCCCCCATCTTATGGTGGAGGGTATAAAAATAGTTTCATGCGCCCAATGTTTACTGTCAAGGTGTAGCTGTAGGTTTTAGTACATAAACGTACGAATTTCAAAAACAAAAAAAAAACAAATCTTCTGGTCGACCGATACGTCTATCAAATTGCACCTGTGTTCCAATTTTGAAATCGTTTGCGCCCAAAATGTTTGAATTTAAAAAACAAATATTGTAGTCATCCAATATAATCTCAAGGTGTACTGGCATCCCAAATTTGAGAGCTCTATGTCAATCTGTAAAGAAAGTGTCAAATGTATTAATTACGTTTTTTTCAAATTAGAACATATAGTATCGTGCAACTTATCGTATTTTTATACCCACCACCGAAGGATGGGGGTATATTCATTTTGTCATTCCGTTTGCAACACATCGAAATATCCATTTCCGACCCTATAAAGTATATATATTCTTGATCAGCGTAAAAATCTAAGACAATCTAGGCATGTCCGTCCGTCTGTCCGTCTGTCTGTTGAAATCACGCTACAGTCTTTAAAAATTGAGATATTGAGCTGAAATTTTGCACAGATTCTTTTTTTGTCCATAAGCAGGTTAAGTTCGAAGATGGGCTATATCGGACTATATCTTCATACAGCCCCCATATAGACCGATCCGCAGATTTAGGGTCTTAGGCCCATAAAAGCCACATTTATCATCCGATTTTGCTGAAATTTGACACAGTGAGTTGTGTTAGGCCCTTCGACATCCTTCGTCAATTTGGCTCAGATCGGTTCAGATTTGGATATAGCTGCCATATAGACCGATCCTCCGATTTATGGTGTTAGGCCCATAAAAGCCACATTTATTACCCGATTTTGCTGAAATTTGGGACAGTGAGTTTTGTTAGGCCCTTCGACATCCTTCGTCAATTTGGCTCAGGTCGGTCAAGATTTGGATATAGCTGCCATATAGACCGACCCTCCGATTTAGGGTCTAAGGGCCATAAAAGCCACATCTTTTATCCGATTCCACTGAAATTCGGGACAGTGAGTTTTGTTAGGCCCTTCGACATCCTTTGTCAATTTGGCCCAGATCGGTTCAGATTTGGATATAGCTGCCATATAGACCGATCCTCCGATTTATGGTGTTAGGCCCATAAAAGCCACATTTATTACCCGATTTTGCTGAAATTTGGGACAGTGAGTTGCGTTAGGCCCCTCGACATCTTTCTTCAATTTGGCCCAGATCGGTTCAGATTTGGATATAGCTGCTATATAGCCCGATTTCTTGATTTAAGGTTTTGGGCCCATAAAATGCTCATTTATTGTCCGATGTCGCCGAAATTTGTATGTCAAGTTAAGCCCCTTGACATACATCTGCAATATCGCACAGATCGGTTCAAATTTAGATATAGCTGCCATATAGACCGATATCTAGGTTTTAGGTTTTGGGGCCATAAAGACGCATTTATTGTCCGATGTCGCCGAAATTTGAGACAGTGAGCTTAGTTAGGCTCTTCGACGTCCTTCTTCAATTTTGCCCAGATCGATCCAGATTTGAATATAGCTGCCATGTAGACCGATCTCTCGATTTAAAGTCTTTGCCCCATAAAAAGCGCATTTATAATCCGATTTCACTGAAATTTTACATAGTAACTTATGTTAGACTTTTCAACATCCGTGTCGTATATGGTTCAGATCGGTTAATTTTTAGATATAGCTTCTGTAATTATTAGTATTTGGTCCAAATCGGAACATGTTTTGATATAACTGATATGGGTCATAAGGTATGAAATTTTCACCGAATTTTGATGAAAGGTGGTTTACATATATACCCGAGGTGGTGGGTATCCAAAGTTCGGCGCGGCCGAACTTAACGCCTTTTTACTTGTTTTTGCGTAATTTTAAATGTGGCCGTTCGCTGTAGATGAAGAAATGCTATTTCGTAATATTTACACTTAAAACAAGTAAAAGCGTGATAAGTTCGGCCGGGCCACCATGGATCGCATTTGTCGAGTTCTTTTCCCGGCATCTCTTCTTAGGCAAAAAAGGATATAAGAAAAGATTTGCTCTGCTATTAAAACGATATCAAGATGTGGTCCGGTTCGGACCACAATTAAATTATATGTTGGAGACCTGTGTAAAATTTCAGCCAATTCGTATAAGAATTGCGTCCATTGGGGCTCACGAAGTAAAATAGAGAGAACGATTTATATGGGATCTGTATCGGGCTATAGAACGATTCAGACCATTATAAACACGTTGTTGATGGTCATGAGAGGATCCGTCGTACAAAATTTCAGGCATATCGGATAATAATTGCGACCTCTAGGGGTCAAGAAGTCAAGATCCCAGATCGGTTTATATGGCAGCTATATCAGGTTAGGAACCGATTTGAACCTTATTTGACACAGTTGTTGAAAGTAAATATAAAATACGTCAGCCAAATCGGATAGGAATTGCGCCCTCTAAAAGCTCAAGAAGTCAAATCCCCAGATGTGTTTATATGACAGCTATATCAGGTTATCGACCGATTTCAACCATACTTGGCACAGTTGTTGGATATCATAACGAAATACTTCGTGCAAAAATTCATTCAAATCGGATAAGAATTGTGCCCTCTAGAGGCTCAAGAAGTCAAGACCCAAGATCGGTTTATATGGCAGCTATATCAGGTTATGAACCGATTTGAACAATACTTGGCACAGTTGTTGGATATAATAACAAAACACGTCGTGCAAAATTTCATTTCAATCGGATAAGAATTGCGCACTCTAGAGGCTCAAGAAGTCAAGACCCAAGATCGGTTTATATGGCAGCTATATCAGGTTATGAACCGATTTAAACCATACTTGGCACAGTTGTTGGATATCATAGCAAAACACGTCGTGCAAAATTTCATTTCAATCGGATAAGAATTGCGCCCTCTAGAGGCTCAAGAAGTCAAGACCCAAGATCGGTTTATATGGCAGCTATATCAGGTTATGGACCGATTTGAAACATACTTGGCACAGTTGTTGGATATAATAACAAAACACGTCGTGCAAAATTTCATTCTGATCGGATAAGAATTGCGCACGCTAGAGGCTCAAGAAGTCAAGACCCAAGATCGGTTTATATGGCAGCTATATCAGGTTATGGACCGATTTGAACCATACTTGGCACAGTTGTTGGATATCATAGCAAAACACGTCGAGCAAAATTTCATTCCAATCAGATAAGAATTGCGCACTGTAGAGGCTCAAGAAGTCAAGACCCAAGATCGGTTTATATGGCAGCTATATCAAAACATGGACCGATATGGCCCATTTACAATACTAACCGACCTACACTAATAAGAAGTATTTGTGCAAAATTTCAAGCGGCTAGCTTTACTCCTTCGGAAGTTAGCGTGCTTTCGACAGACAGACGGACGGACGGAAGGACGGACATGGCTAGATCGACATAAAATGTCACGACGATCAAGAATATATATACTTTATGGGGTCTCAGACGAATATTTCGAGTAGTTACAAACAGAATGACGAAATTAGTATACCCCCCATCTTATGGTGGAGGGTATAAAAATAGTTTCATGCGCCCAATGTTTACTGTCAAGGTGTAGCTGTAGGTTTTAGTACATAAACGTACGAATTTCAAAAACAAAAAAAAAACAAATCTTCTGGTCGACCGATACGTCTATCAAATTGCACCTGTGTTCCAATTTTGAAATCGTTTGCGCCCAAAATGTTTGAATTTAAAAAACAAATATTGTAGTCATCCAATATAATCTCAAGGTGTACTGGCATCCCAAATTTGAGAGCTCTATGTCAATCTGTAAAGAAAGTGTCAAATGTATTAATTACGTTTTTTTCAAATTAGAACATATAGTATCGTGCAACTTATCGTATTTTTATACCCACCACCGAAGGATGGGGGTATATTCATTTTGTCATTCCGTTTGCAACACATCGAAATATCCATTTCCGACCCTATAAAGTATATATATTCTTGATCAGCGTAAAAATCTAAGACAATCTAGGCATGTCCGTCCGTCTGTCCGTCTGTCTGTTGAAATCACGCTACAGTCTTTAAAAATTGAGATATTGAGCTGAAATTTTGCACAGATTCTTTTTTTGTCCATAAGCAGGTTAAGTTCGAAGATGGGCTATATCGGACTATATCTTCATACAGCCCCCATATAGACCGATCCGCAGATTTAGGGTCTTAGGCCCATAAAAGCCACATTTATCATCCGATTTTGCTGAAATTTGACACAGTGAGTTGTGTTAGGCCCTTCGACATCCTTCGTCAATTTGGCTCAGATCGGTTCAGATTTGGATATAGCTGCCATATAGACCGATCCTCCGATTTATGGTGTTAGGCCCATAAAAGCCACATTTATTACCCGATTTTGCTGAAATTTGGGACAGTGAGTTTTGTTAGGCCCTTCGACATCCTTCGTCAATTTGGCTCAGGTCGGTCAAGATTTGGATATAGCTGCCATATAGACCGACCCTCCGATTTAGGGTCTAAGGGCCATAAAAGCCACATCTTTTATCCGATTCCACTGAAATTCGGGACAGTGAGTTTTGTTAGGCCCTTCGACATCCTTTGTCAATTTGGCCCAGATCGGTTCAGATTTGGATATAGCTGCCATATAGACCGATCCTCCGATTTATGGTGTTAGGCCCATAAAAGCCACATTTATTACCCGATTTTGCTGAAATTTGGGACAGTGAGTTGCGTTAGGCCCCTCGACATCTTTCTTCAATTTGGCCCAGATCGGTTCAGATTTGGATATAGCTGCTATATAGCCCGATTTCTTGATTTAAGGTTTTGGGCCCATAAAATGCTCATTTATTGTCCGATGTCGCCGAAATTTGTATGTCAAGTTAAGCCCCTTGACATACATCTGCAATATCGCACAGATCGGTTCAAATTTAGATATAGCTGCCATATAGACCGATATCTAGGTTTTAGGTTTTGGGGCCATAAAGACGCATTTATTGTCCGATGTCGCCGAAATTTGAGACAGTGAGCTTAGTTAGGCTCTTCGACGTCCTTCTTCAATTTTGCCCAGATCGATCCAGATTTGAATATAGCTGCCATGTAGACCGATCTCTCGATTTAAAGTCTTTGCCCCATAAAAAGCGCATTTATAATCCGATTTCACTGAAATTTTACATAGTAACTTATGTTAGACTTTTCAACATCCGTGTCGTATATGGTTCAGATCGGTTAATTTTTAGATATAGCTTCTGTAATTATTAGTATTTGGTCCAAATCGGAACATGTTTTGATATAACTGATATGGGTCATAAGGTATGAAATTTTCACCGAATTTTGATGAAAGGTGGTTTACATATATACCCGAGGTGGTGGGTATCCAAAGTTCGGCGCGGCCGAACTTAACGCCTTTTTACTTGTTTTTGCGTAATTTTAAATGTGGCCGTTCGCTGTAGATGAAGAAATGCTATTTCGTAATATTTACACTTAAAACAAGTAAAAGCGTGATAAGTTCGGCCGGGCCACCATGGATCGCATTTGTCGAGTTCTTTTCCCGGCATCTCTTCTTAGGCAAAAAAGGATATAAGAAAAGATTTGCTCTGCTATTAAAACGATATCAAGATGTGGTCCGGTTCGGACCACAATTAAATTATATGTTGGAGACCTGTGTAAAATTTCAGCCAATTCGTATAAGAATTGCGTCCATTGGGGCTCACGAAGTAAAATAGAGAGAACGATTTATATGGGATCTGTATCGGGCTATAGAACGATTCAGACCATTATAAACACGTTGTTGATGGTCATGAGAGGATCCGTCGTACAAAATTTCAGGCATATCGGATAATAATTGCGACCTCTAGGGGTCAAGAAGTCAAGATCCCAGATCGGTTTATATGGCAGCTATATCAGGTTAGGAACCGATTTGAACCTTATTTGACACAGTTGTTGAAAGTAAATATAAAATACGTCAGCCAAATCGGATAGGAATTGCGCCCTCTAAAAGCTCAAGAAGTCAAATCCCCAGATGTGTTTATATGACAGCTATATCAGGTTATCGACCGATTTCAACCATACTTGGCACAGTTGTTGGATATCATAACGAAATACTTCGTGCAAAAATTCATTCAAATCGGATAAGAATTGTGCCCTCTAGAGGCTCAAGAAGTCAAGACCCAAGATCGGTTTACATGGCAGCTATATCAGGTTATGAACCGATTTAAACCATACTTGGCACAGTTGTTGGGTATCATAACAAAACACGTCGTGCGAAATTCCATTCCATTCGGATAAGAATTGTGCCCTCTAGAGGCTCAAGAAGTCAAGACCCAAGATCGGTTTATATGACAGCTATATCAGGTTATGGACCAATTTGAACCATATTTGGCACAGTTGTTGGATATCATAACAAAACACCTCGTGCAAAATTTCATTTCAATCGGATAAGAATTGCGCCCTCTAGAGGCTCAAGAAGTCAAGACCCAAGATCGGTTTATATGGCAGCTATATCAGGTTATAGACCGATTTGAACCATACTTGGCACAGTTGTTGGGTATCATAACAAAACACGTCGTGCAAAATTCCATTCCAAACGGATAAGAATTGCGCCCTCTAGAGGCTCAAGAAGTCAAGACCCAAGATCGGTTTATATGGCAGCTATATCAGGTTGTTGACCGATTTGAACCATACTTGGCACAGTTGTTGGATATAATAACAAAACACGTCGCGCAAAATTTCATTTTGATCGGATAAGAATTGCGCACGCTAGAGGCTCAAGAAATCAAGATCCAAGATCGGTTTATATGGCAGCTATATCAGGTTATGAACCAATTAAAACCATATCTAGCACAACTATTGGAAGTCATAACAAAACACTTGTAAAATTTCAGCCAAATCTGATAAGAGTTGCGCTCTCTTGTCACCGATATAAACTTACACAGTTATTAGAAGTTATATCGAAACACGTTGTTCAAAATTTCAGCCAAATCGGATAGGAATTGCGCCCTCTAGACGCTCAAGAAACACCTCATGCAAAATTTCAGCCAAATCGGGTGAGAATTGCGCCCTCTAGTGACTCAAGAAATCAATGTCCAAGATCAGTTTATATGGCAGCTATATCAAAACATGAACCTATATGGCCCATTTATTGTACAATGCCAACCGACCTACACTATTAAGAAATATTCGTGCAAAATTTCAAACGGCTAGCTTAACTCCTTCGAAAGGTAGGGTGCTTTCCACAGACAGACGGACGGACATGGCTAGATCGACTTAAAATGTCTTGACGATCGAGAATATATTGGGTTGCCCAAAAAGTAATTGCGGATTTTTCATATAGTCGGCGTTGACAAATTTTTTCACAGCTTGTGACTCTGTAATTGCATTCTTTCTTCTGTCAGTTATCAGCTGTTACTTTTAGCTTGCTTTAGAAAAAAAGTGTAAAAAAAGTATATTTGATTAAAGTTCATTCTAAGTTTTATTAAAAATGCATTTACTTTCTTTTAAAAAATCCGCAATTACTTTTTGGGCAACCCAATATATACTTTATGAGGTCTCAGAGGAATATTTCGAGGAGTTACAAACAGAATGACGAAATTTGTATACCCCCATCCTATGGTGGTGGGTATAAAAATTCAAACAAATAAAACAGCATTAAATTTGGTCAAGCAGAACTTTGAATACCCACCACTAACCACGTTTTGACTAAATACGATGAAAGTGCACCATTTATCAAACTGATATGGAAATTAAATAATGGTGAAAGTTTTTAAGAAATAAAATTTTGAACCCTTTCCTTTCTTGTCACAAATGCCGTTAGTCCTTTGCACTACGAATTGACTTTAAATGTGAATAACATGACTTGTGATTTCCTCCCTACTATCCTATTTTTATGGTTTTCAGAAAACTTCTCTTACCTTGCCTCTCAGTATTCGTGGGTCATAAATTAAACGCAAGTTTCCACTTTAATTAAACCTAGCCCAAGAATAATTAAACAATCCGCATATTATGATTGCCTTTTTCAGTTTCCTTTGGTTGGTTTTCCAATTTCCATAATTTCTACAATTAAGGTGTGTTCCATGAACCAACCTTTAACCTCTATGACTTTTTTTGCCCCCAAAACAAAGCAATATCCAAATGAATGTATGACTAGCTGACTGTCAGGCTGGCAGTTGAATGTCTTTCGAGAAACTCTGGACAAGAGAAATGAAGAGAAATATGACCATAGTTGACTGACAATTGGCGTGTCTTAAATTTACCATCATAAAAATGTCATAAAATCATAAAAACCTACTTTTCCTATTCCAATGGCCATAATAGAACGGTGGTTGTGACCGTAAGTGGTCGTTACTTCTTAGGAGGAGTGTTTTGCCCCAGAAGTTTGCATGTCTTTAAGTTCCTTGGCGCAGAAGACTTAAACTAACCGAAAATTAACACCCAAATGCTGAGGTTTAACAGAATGTAGTAATTGCTCTTGCTGCTTCTTACATTTGGCGTCTCACTTTGTTTATATTGCTGAGGTTTCTTATGACCTACGCTCCATGAGCTGCCACCTCTAATATGGGGCACTTTCCATGTTGCACAAGAAGTGGATGAAATTGGTCATAAAAATTGCCTCGCCATGGCTTTAGTCAGTATGAAATTTCTTAAGGCTCAGATATTTTTCGTTGCCTTTATTTAGAGTAAATAAAACATTGAAGAGAAATCATTAGGAAAGTTAACAGTGACAAGAAACTACAACGAAAGTTGCGTTGTTGCGCTCTTTATACAAACAAATTTTTTTATAAAAACATTTTCGCCAAAATCTTTCTCTATAAAAAATATGCAGCCCAACAAATTGCTCTGCATATAAAAATTCGTGGCTACATAAATTGTCTGCATAGAAAAATATATCGCCCGACAAATTTATCTGATAGGAAAACAAGTAAAAGCGTGGTAAGTTCGGCCAAACCGAATCTTGGCGACCAAAGTATTAGACATTGTGTAAAATTTCAGCCAAATCGAAAACAATTGCGCCCTTTAGGGACATAAGAAGAAAATGAGAGATCGGTTTATAGGGGAGCTGTATCAGGCTATAGACCGATTCCGACCATATTCGACACGTATATTGGAGGTCATGGGAGAAGCGATTATAAACAATTTCAGCCAAATCGCATAAGAATTGCGCCCTCTGGTGGCTCAAGATGTCAAGACTCAAGATCGGTTTATATAGCAGCTATATCAGGTTATAGACCGATTTGAACTATTCTTAACACAGTTGTTGGAAGTCATAACAAAACACGTCGTGCAAAATTTCAGCCAAATCAGATAGGAATTACGCACTCTAGCGGCTCAAGAAGTCAATACCCCAGATAGGTTTATACGACAGCTATATCAGGTTATGAAGCGACTTCAGCCATACTCAGCACAGTTGTTGGAAGTCATAATAAAACACCTCACGCGAAATTTCAGCTAAATCGGATAAGAATTGTGCCCTCTAGCGGCTTAAGATCGGTTCATATGACAGCTATATCAGTTAAGGTATCGATTTCACCCGTATTTGCCACAGTTGTTGGAAATCATTGCAAAACACCTTATGCAAAATTTCAGCCAAATCGGATAAGAATTGCACCCTCTGGTGGCTCAAGATGTCAAGGATTATATAGCAGCTATATCAGGTTATGTACCGATTTTAACCATACTTCGCACAGTTGTTGAAAATCAAAACGAAACACATCATGGAAAATTTCAGCCATATCGGATAGGAATTGGGCCACGTAGAGGCTCAAGCAGTCAAGGCCCCAAACCGGCTTATATGTCAGCTATATCACAATATGGACCGATTTGGCCAATTTTGTAATCCCAACCGACCTACACTAATAAGAAGTATGTGTGTAAAATTTCAAGCTACTAGTTTAACTCCTTCGAAAGAATACATTCGATATGTTGCCCGACAAATTTTTCTGTATAGAAAAATATGTAGCCCGACAAATTTTTCTGTATAGAAAAATATGTCGCCCGACAAATTTTTCTGTATAGAAAAATATGTCGCCCGACAAATTTTTCTGTATAGAAAAATATGTCGCCCGACAAATTTTTCTGTATAGAAAAATATGTCGCCCGACAAATTTTTCTGTATAGAAAAATATGTGGCCCGACAAATTTTTCTGTATAGAAAAATATGTCGCCCGACAAATTTTTCTGTATAGAAAAATATGTCGCCCGACAAATTTTTCTGTATAGAAAAATATGTCGCCCGACAAATTTTTCTGTATAGAAAAATATGTCGCCCGACAAATTTTTCTGTATAGAAAAATATGTCGCCCGACAAATTTTTCTGTATAGAAAAATATGTCGCCCGACAAATTTTTCTGTATAGAAAAATATGTCGCCCGACAAATTTTTCTGTATAGAAAAATATGTCGCCCGACAAATTTTTCTGTATAGAAAAATATGTCGCCCGACAAATTTTTCTGTATAGAAAAATATGTCGCCCGACAAATTTTTCTGTATAGAAAAATATGTCGCCCGACAAATTTTTCTGTATTGAAAAATATGTCGCCCGACAAATTTTTCTGTATAGAAAAATATGTCGCCCGACAAATTTTTCTGTATAGAAAAATATGTCGCCCGACAAATTTTTCTGTATAGAAAAATATGTCGCCCGACAAATTTTTCTGTATAGAAAAATATGTCGCCCGACAAATTTTTCTGTATAGAAAAATATGTCGCCCGACAAATTTTTCTGTATAGAAAAATATGTCGCCCGACAAATTTTTCTGTATAGAAAAATATGTCGCCCGACAAATTTTTCTGTATAGAAAAATATGTCGCCCGACAAATTTTTCTGTATAGAAAAATATGTCGCCCGACAAATTTTTCTGTATAGAAAAATATGTCGCCCGACAAATTTTTCTGTATAGAAAAATATGTCGCCCGACAAATTTTTCTGTATAGAAAAATATGTCGCCCGACAAATTTTTCTGTATAGAAAAATATGTCGCCCGACAAATTTTTCTGTATAGAAAAATATGTCGCCCGACAAATTTTTCCGTATAGAAAAATATGTCGCCCGACAAATTTTTCTGTATAGAAAAATATGTCGCCCGACAAATTTTTCTGTATAGAAAAATATGTCGCCCGACATGTTATTCTGGACTGAGCAAGCAGATGAGTAGTAAAGCCAGCTCTCAACAAACAAAAACTAATCAATACAAGACACTGTTACTACCGGTGCTGTTATATGGCTCCGAAGCATGAGTTCTTGCGAAAGCAGATGAGTCAATACTTGGAGTGTTTGCGAGCAAAATCTTTGTAAAATGAATGTACATTAATGGAGAATAAAGACGTCGTATAAACCACGAGCTGTATGACGACGATAGCATAGAAAGACGCATCAAAATGCAACATTTGAGTAGGCTAGTCATGTTTTCCGAATCGATAAAGAAGCTCCAGCAAAAAGGCCTTTCGAAGGCGACCATAAAAGCAAACGAACAAGTAAAAGCGTGGTAAGTTCGGCCTGGCCGAATCTTGAAAAACCACTAAAATTGATTCTTGGGAAACCACCAATATTGATTCTGTGAAATTTGTGGGAGCTATATCTGGTTATAGACCGATTTGAAGCGTACTTGGCACAGTTGCTGAAAGTCATAACAGAACACTATACGCAAAATTTCAGCCAAATCGGATAAAAATCGGGGCTTGTCAGGGCTCAAGAAGTGAAATCAGGAGATCGGTTTTTATGACAGCTTTAACAGGTTATAGATCGATATATTGGGTTGCCCAAAAAGTAATTGCGGATTTTTCATATAGTCGGCGTTGACAAATTTTTTCACATCTTGTGACTCTGTAATTGCATTATTTCTTCTGTCTGTTATCAGCTGTTACTTTTAACTTGCTTTAGAAAAAAGTGTAAAAAAAGTATATTTGACTAAAGTTCATTCTAAGTTTTATTAAAAATGCATTTTAAAAAATCCGCAATTACTTTTTGGGCAACTCAATAGAACGTACTTGCCACAGTTGTTGAGAGTCATAAGCGAACACCATGCACAAAATTTCAAACAAATCGGATGAAAACTAAAGCAGGGTCTAAAGAAATCAAATTGGGAGATCGCTTTATATGGGACCTATATCAGGCTATAGACCGTACTTGGCACAGTTGTTGGAAGTCATAACAGAACACTAGCTGCATAATTTCAGCCAAATGGGACAAAAATTGCAGCTTCCAGGGACTCAAGAAGTAAAATCGGGAGATCAGTTCATATGGGAGCTACATCAGGTTATAGACCGATTTGGACCGTACAAAGCATAGTTTTTTAAAAGTCGTAACAGAAAGCTATGCGCAAAATTTCAGCCAAATCGAATGAAAATTTAGGCATCCAGGGGCTTAAGGAGTCAAATTGAGAGATCGGTTTATATGGGAGCTACATCAGGTTCTTGACCGATTTAGACCGTACTTGGCATAGTTGTTGGAAATCATAACAAAACACTATCGGTAAAAAATTGCGGCTTCCAGGGGCTCAAGAAGTGTAGTCGAGAGATCGGTTTATATTGGAGCTACATTCAAATCTCAGCCGATATGGCTCATTTGCAATCCCCAATGACCTACATTGATG
Source organism: Stomoxys calcitrans (assembly GCF_963082655.1). Taxonomy (NCBI): domain Eukaryota; kingdom Metazoa; phylum Arthropoda; class Insecta; order Diptera; family Muscidae; genus Stomoxys; species Stomoxys calcitrans. The sequence goes on along the minus strand of NC_081552.1, from coordinate 51,467,901 downwards.
TTAATGTTAACTGTGCAAAATTTCAAGCGGCTAGCTTTACGCGTTCGACCGGTATTGTGATTTCGAGACGATGAAGAATACAAATACTTTATGAGGTCCTAGATCAAAATTTCGAGGTGTTACAAACGGAATGACTAGATTAGTGTACCCCCATGCTATGGTGGTGGGTATAAAAATGGAAAGACCAAAACTCCAATGGAGTGACCAAGTGGAGAGCTACATCTCGAAACTGGTTGCCGATGAATAAAATTTCTGTAATGGCCAATTAAAGTAACCTACTGCCGAGCAACTTAAGTCAACCATGTTCCATAGAATTTCCAGCAGGATCTTCCTCCCCCTCCTTTAAGTGTTTTCTTACACAAATTCCTTTATTCCTTCCTTGCTATGCCTTCAAATATGTTCAGGTTTATGACTCATTTTGTTGGGATTTCCTAAAACATGCTCTTATTTGTACCATTCCCAATGTGGGTGTCTTCTTTCCCTTGTGACCTGCGGCACTGGCCAAAATATGCATTCCCCCATTGAAGTAACTTAAATCACTCACTAGTTTGTTTTTTTTTTTTGTGGAATTTTGACTTTAGGAGTTTTCCCATCAGTGTTCGTTGTCTTTTCGGTTAATATTAATGTTAAATTTGCATGTTTTGTGGCCTGGTGAAATAACCAACGGTGCCACCTTGGAATAAAGCCATAGAGCTTACAAAATATCTACAGCCCATACAGAATGTAAATATTTAGCTTAGTTTGTTTAAAACTTCATGTAAAAACAGTGGGGTTTCATGTTCGGTTGAAGTTAAACAAAATTTTATTTATTTTTATGAATTACCATAAAATTCTTACTTTTTTTTAGTGTTTAGTCATGCTTGCTGATGGTGTTGCAGTTTATGAAGGCAAATTATTGCAGATATTATAAACACTGCAGGTGGGCCTTTCAATGGCTTTTGTTTTAATTGTTTATAATTTTTTTTTTTTGTGATGATAAAAAACGTATGACATCCTGAAACAAACAACATTTAACCATGGTCAATAAATAATAAGATGGTCAATAAATAATTGCTGTTTGTGGTGTGTTTTTGGGAAGGGGTAGACCCCCAGAAAATTTGTCCCGAAAAGGGGTATCAATTTCGTGCTCTACTCCCAATACTTTTCATTTGAGCCCCAAATATGACCGACTTAGGTATGTTTTGGGATGTGGAGCGGTACCTCAAACATTCAGCCCTGACAATTAATCAGCATCGTGCTCTACTCTATCATTCATTTATTTGAACCCCATATTGCCTTTGGACTCAAAGTTGGATATGAAATTCGTTTTCTAATCTCAAATACCTTTCATTTAAACCCCTTATTGCAAAAGTCAGCAAATATGTCCGCTTTGTGGAGAGCTCCACTCTTTTTAAGACCCAAATTGGCATGGTGAGCAAATACGTTCTGTTTGGAGGTTGTTATGGGGTTGGGACATCCCCTAGACAGTTGGTCCCGAATGTTGATATCAGATTTGTATAGTCGGCAAACTTGTGCGGCTTGGGGGGTGTTCTGGGGGATGGAGCGGCCATTCAGTGACATTCTCTGAAAATATATATCAGCTTCGTATTCTACTCTAAAGTTCCTCCTATTGGAGCCCCATATTGCAATGGACAGCAAATACTTCCTATTTGGGTTGTGTTGTGGGGTGGGTTGGGCCCATAGAAACTTTATCTCGAATATTGATATCAGATCCGTGGGCTACTTCTAAGACCTTTCATTTGCACCCCATGTAGCTATGCTCGTAAATTTGTTCCCTTTGGGGGATGTTTTTGGGGGGAGGTGGTCCCCCAAACACTTGGTCCCATATTTGGATATCATATTCGAATTCTACACTCAAATACCTTTTATTTAAGCCATGGTCGGTAAATATGTCCGATTTAGGGGTGTTTTGGGTGTTGGGGTGGTCCCCCAAACACTTGTTCCCATAATTGCATATCAGATACGTTTTCTTATCCTAAATACTTTTCATTTGAGTCCCATATTGTCGTGATTGGTCTAAATATGTTTGAAAAGTTTTAGGATGGGGCGGCCCCCTAGGTACCCTATCCGAAATTTGGATACCAAATCTTAATTTTTAGAGTACTATATGAGAGTACACAAAATTTCGCTTAAATCGCACAACCCATCTCCCAGATCTGGCGTTTCTAAAAATTAGGGTAAGGGGGATGAGCCCAAAACCTTAAATCGAGAAATCGATCTATATGACAGCTTTAACCAAATCTGGACCGATCTAATCCATATTGAAGAAGGAAGGAGCCATCCGAAACGATCTAAGCCAATTGCAGAAAGATGTCAAAGGTCCTAACACAACTCACTGCCCCATATTTCGGCGACATCGAATAATAAATGCGCCTTTTATGGGCCCAAAACCTTAAACCGGGAAATCGGTATATATGGCAGCTATATCCAAATCTAGATCGATTTGGGTCAAATTGAAGAAGGATGATTTTAGCGAAATTGGACAATAAACGCGCCTTTTATGGGCCCAAATCCATAAATCGATAGATCAGTCCAAATCTGGACTGCCCGGGGCCACATTGAAGAATGATGTCGGGTGGCCTAACAAAACTCACTGTCCCTAATATCAGCAAAATCGGATTATAAATGTGGCTTTTATGGGCCTAATACCTTAAATCGGCTGATCGGTCTATATAGGGGCTATCTATTTATATATATAAAAATTAATTTGTGTTTGTTTGTTTGGTTGTGGGTTTGTAAATTTGTTTGTTCCGTATAGACTCCAAAACGGCTGAACCTATTTCTTTCAAATTTTCACAGATTGTGGGGAATGACCCGGAAGGAGCAATAGGCTATACAATTTATTGATATTGGTAGGGGGGGGCGGACCCTCCCCCTTACCCTAAAAGTACGACCCCAAAATAAAAGTGAACCGATCGGAACAATATGGGATTCAAATTAAAGGTATTCAGGAGTAGACTACCAATTTCATATTAATAATTGGATCCAAGTAACTGGGTAGCCGCCCCGACCCCAAAACCCCCTAAAATAGGTTTATTAGACGATAATGGCAATATAGGTCTCGAATGAAAGGTATTCGAGAGTAGATTACGAAAATGGTCAGTAAAGAGGAAAAGGCTTTTTAGTTTGTTGATATTGGAAGGGGGCAGACCCTCCCCCATTCCCCCAAAACACTACTTAAAATCAAAAATGGACCGATAGGGACAATATGGGCATCAAATGAAATGTATTGGGGAGTACAATTCGGCTATGGTATTAAAAAATTGAGATGAAGTATGCGAGGACTCGTCCGTCCCCAAAAACTCCCCCAAACAAACATATTGGATGTAAATATACATATGGGACTCAAATGAAATGTATTCGGGACTAGACTACGAATATAACAAACAAAATGAGGTCCATATAATTGGGAATCGCCCCACCCCCAAATGAGAATATAATTTGATCATAGCTAGATGAGCCTCAAATGAAATGCATTTGGTAACAGATTATGAATATGACATTAAACTTTGTGTCCAAGAATCTAGGTGGTGCTGTACTTCCTGAAGTCCCTTCCTATAGTTTATTTGACCTATTAAAACAATGGTGGATCAAGTGATAGATATTTTAAATGGAGTGCGTTATACAAATTTGTGCTCAAGTGACAGATGGACTGAGGTGCGCAATTGTACTACGCCCCCACCAAACATGCTGTATACACCAATTATGACAATATGGGGTTCAATTCAAAGTATAAGTTTGTGGACTGCGAATATGAAATTTTTATTCTGCTCTAGCGGACCACCTCACCCCAGTCGATCAGATATAATGACCTAATAGGACACTGCCGTAATACCTCCAAAGTAATGACGTTCAGTGTGATAGGAGCAGTTGCAAACCTTAACGTTATGGTGGCCGCCATTTTTAGCTCATCGACAAGGCGCATTCTTTCCCCAGACAAATCCAAACAATGTGCTGCTGGGCGATACTTTCCTGATTAATAGTTTTACACGGTTTAATTACTAAGACCTGTCGCCACCGCACCTAATATAAAGACCGGCAAATTAGTTCTTTACCACTGAAAATCGATTAATATGGCAATTTTTATGACTATTCAACAGGTAGCCATAAAGTCAGTTATAGACAACTAACACATGATGATCAATGTTATAAGCGCTAAGCCGCTCCAAGCGAGTAACAACAAGTGAAAAGGCGTTAAGTTCTGCCGGGATGAACTTTGGATACCCACCACCTCGGGTATATATGTAAACCACCTTTCATCAAGATCCGGTGAAAATTGCATACGTTATGTCCCATAGCAGTTATATCGAAATATGTTCCGATTTGGACCAAATACTAATAAGTATAAGTCAAATTTCAGCGATATCGGATAATAAATGCACCTTTTATGGCCCCGAAACCTAAAACCGAGAGATCGGTCTATATGGCAGCTATATTGAAATCTAGACCGATCTAGGCCAAATTGACGAAGGATGTTGAAGGGCGTAACACAACTCACTGTCCCAAATTTCAGCAAAATCGGATAATAAATGTAGCTTTTATGGACCTAAGACCCTAAATCATAGGATCGGTCTATATGGCAGCTATATTCAAATCTAGACCGATCTAGGCCGAATTGAAAAACGATACCAAAGGGTCTAACACAACACACTGTCCCAAATTTCCCAAATCTGTGCAAAGTCTCAGCTCAATATATCTATTTTTAAAGACTGAAGCGTGATTTCAACAGACAGACGGACGGACATGGCTAGATGGTTTTAAATTTGTTCGCTGATCAAGAATATATATATTTTATAAGGTCGGAAATGGATATTTCGATGTGTTGCAAAGGGAATGACAAAATGAGTACACCCCCATCCTTCGGTGGTGGGTATAAAAAACTCTAACTAATGGGAGAAATATCAAATTCTCAGTCGTTTATATGTGTTTGCGCAAGGATCCGGGACGACATGGAACGAAGAACTTTTAAGTTATTTTATAAACATTTTGGGTATTAAAGTCTAAACCTTTCTCTTATAGATGGCAGCGCTAACATTTATAAAAGCGTAATCTGTTTGCAAATGGATCAACTGAATGGAGACGCCACCACGAACAGAGAGAGGGCAGAGTGGTAAAAATTGATCATGCAGAATTTTTCTTTGTTATGGTAACCTATCGGTCCTTAAAATAAAGAAAAATGTTATATATGAATTCCGTTGAGGTTGAATGCTGTATTATTTTTTAAATTTCCCACAGATTTCCCCATAGATAAAAATTTCTTTAGTAGAGTGCGAATATCCAAGTTTGTGCTTAACTGTTAGAGGGAAAGGCTCAACGAACGTACACAGAATCAGAACTATTGTAGAGTAGGTTACGTAACAGAGGTGGCATTTTTCTACGTTTTGAAAGCGAAAGCGCAGTGGAGCGGGTTTGATTAAAAATTTATCTCAAAGATAAGAAGCCTCCTTTTAACAGTCGAGCCCAAGTGGCGTGCCGATAAACGCACATTTTTTTCGTTTGTCATTTGATTCGTTCGCCAACTCATTGAAAACAGCTGATTTTATAAATGGAAAATAGCTGTTTTCAATGACTTGGCGAACGAAACGAGTGACAACAAGTAAAAGCGCGAAAATATCGGCCGGGCCGAATCTTACATATCCATGGTATGGTATGGCATGGATCTCATTTGCCATTTTTTTCCGATATTTACGATATTTCTTTATAGGCAAACAAAGGATAATGGATAAAAATTGCAAAGCTATTGGAGCTATTTCAAGTTTTCAACCGATTCGGACCATGCTTGGTTATGCTGTTGGAGTAAAAGTAATTGTGCAAAATGTCGGCCAAAATTGGATAAGAATTGAGCCCTATGGTGGCTCAAGAATTCAAATCGGTAGATCGGTTCATATGGGAGCTATATAAGGTTAAGGACCCATTCAGACCATATTTGACACGTATGTGGAAGGTCCTAGGAGAAGTCGTTAAATTAAATGTTTAGCCAAATCGCATAAGAATTACGCCCTCTAGGGGCTCAAAGAGTCAAATTAGGAGATCGGTTTATATGGGACCTATATCAAGTTTTAAACCGGTTTGAAACATACTTAGCACAGATGTTGGAAGTCATAACAAAATATCTTATACAACATTTGAGACAAATCGGATTGCGACGTTTAGGGGCTCAAGAAGTCAAGATCCAAGATCGGTTTATATGGCAGCTATATCAAAACTTAGGCCAATATGACCCTTCTACAATCCTAAATTACCTAGGCTAATAGGAAGTATTTGTGCAAAATTTCATGCGTCCAGCTTTATCCCTTCGAAAGTTAGCGTGCTTTCGACAGATGGACGGACCGACATAGCTAAATCGACTTAGAATGTCAAGGCGATCAAAAATATACATATATATTTTGTTGGGTCTCAGATGAATATTTCGAAGTTTTACAAACGGAATGACGAAATTAGTTTATGATGGAGGGTACAAAAAGAAAAAAGTAATTTAGTTGTCTAGGCCGTACGTTTTTGTACTGAATTCTTAAAAGGATAATGATTATTGTCGCAACTATTATTGAAGGAATATCCAGTGCAGAACTTCTTTTCTGATATTTTTGGCAAGTAAGCCAATGTAAGCCTATGATGCTTACCCATGCGCAACGGTGACATTAGTTAGGCCGACAAAAGTGGAAATTCGATTTAATTCACAAATAGACAAAATTATGCCAATGTGATGGGAATCAACAGTGAGCATCACTAACAACAAATTCAGCGCCATCTATTGGGAGATAGAATTTATTTGAATAGCCTAGCAAACCCGAACAAAAAAAGAGAGAGCGAGAGGTACAGGAGAGTGTGTTCAAAGTTGATCATATGCTTTTCACTACTGTTTTGACATGTTGTCTGTCCTTCAAATAAATATGGGTGCAATTTTTACTCGAATTGGCTGAAATTTTACACAACGACTTCTACTATAGTCTCCAAGATTCAGTTCAATTATGGTCGGAATCGGTCTATAAGTTGATATTAAAACTCCAATATCATGGCAATCATTCACTATACCCTCCACCATAAGATGGGGGGTATACTAATTTCGTCATTCTGTTTGTAACTACTCGAAATATTCGTCTGAGACCCCATAAAGTATATATATTCTTGATCGTCGTGACATTTTATGCCGATCTAGCCACGTCCGTCCGTCTGGCCGTCCGTCCGTCCGTCTGTCTGTCGAAAGCACGCTAACTTCCGAAGGAGTAAAGCTAGCCGCTTGAAATTTTGCACAAATACTTCTTATTAGTGTAAGTCGGTTGGTATTGTAAATGGGCCATATCGGTCCATGTTTTGATATAGCTGCCATATAAACCGATCTTGGGTCTTGACTTCTTGAGCCTCTAGAGTGCGCAATTCTTATCCGATTGGAATGGAATTTTGCACGACGTGTTCTACTATGATATCCAACTACTGTGCCAAGTATGGTTCAAATCGGTCTATAACCTGATATAGCTGCCATATAAACCGATCTTGGGTCTTGACTTCTTGAGCCTCTAGAGTGCGCAATTCTTATCCGATCAGAATGAAATATTGCACGACGTGTTTTGTTATGATATCCAACAACTGTGCCAAGTATGGTTCAAATCGGTCCATAACCTGATATAGCTGCCATATAAACCGATCTTGGGTCTTGACTTCTTGAGCCTCTAGAGTGCGCAATTCTTATCCGATTGAAACGAAATTTTGCACGACGTGTTTTCTTATTATATCCAACAACAGTGCCAAGTATGGTTCAAATCGGTCCATAACCTGATATAGCTGCCATATAAACCGATCTTGGGTCTTGATTTCTTGAGCCTCCAGAGTGTGCAGTTCTTACCCGATTGGAATGGAATTTCACACGACGTGTTTTGCTATGATATCCAACAACTGTGCCAAGTATGGTTTAAATCGGTTCATAACCTGATATAGCTGCCATATAAACCGATCTTGGGTCTTGACTTCTTGAGCCTCTAGAGGACACAATTCTTATCCGATTTGAATGAATTTTTGCACGAAGTATTTCGTCATGATATCCAACAACTGTGCCAAGTATGGTTCAAATCGGTCCATAACCTGGTATAGCTGTCATATAAACAGTTCTGGGGATTTGACTTCTTGAGCTTCTAGAGGGCGCAATTCCTATCCGATTTGGCTGAAATTTTGCATGACGTATTTTATTTTTACTTTCAACAAATAAGGTTCAAATCGGTTCATAACCTGATTTAGCTGCCATATAAACCGATCTGGGATCTTGACTTCTTGACCCCTAGAGGTCGCAATTATTATCCGATATGCCTGAAATTTTGTACGACGGATCCTCTCATGACCATCAACAAACGTGTTTATTATGTTCTGAATCGGTCTATAGCCCGATACAGATCCCATATAAATCGTTCTCTCTATTTTACTTGGTGAGCCCCAATGGGCGCAATTCTTATACGAATTGGCTGAAATTTTACACAGGTCTCCAACATATAATTTAATTGTGGTCCGAACCGGACCATATCTTGATATCGTTTTAATAGCAGAGCAACTCTTTTCTTATATCCTTTTTAGTCTAAAAAGAGATGCCTGGAAAACAACTCGACAAATGCGATCCATGGTGGAGGGTATATAAGATTCGCCTCAAGAACTTAGCACTCTTTTACTTGTTAAAGACTGTAGCGTGATTTCAACAGACAGACGGACGACGTGGCTAAATCCTTTTAGATTTTTACGACGGTCAAGAATATATATATATATTTTATAGGGACGGAAATGGATATTTCGATGTGTTGCAAACGGAATGACAAAATGAATATCCCCTCATCCTTCGGTGGTGGGTAAAAAGCCCAAAAATATCTCTACTCTATACGATTTTATGTATCTGGCACTATCAAAGACCATTTTTCAAAAATGTAGAATTTTCCATATTGTGTTGTTGTCGTCACCATTAAACATGAAAGAGACCACCTACCCCAAATCGGAGTCCATCCATTCTAAGTTCCATTTGGACTTCGCTAAATTCTGTACAAAAATCTCTTTTTGTGAAATGTACTCTTATATAGAGCTACTGTAAAATATTGGTCGATTCGTCTATGGAATATACTTTCGCCAGTTCAAGAAAAAGTTGTTTACAAAATTAATAAAACCTGCACCTAAAGTTGGCTTAAAATGTTTAATCTGGAGATCGATGAGTCTATTACTTTACTTTACTTTAATTGACTATAACAGAAAAAAATGTATTCCTCTAGCCGAACGTAGAGTAGATGGCCAAGCGCATCGATCTTCTACGCTTCTCCAATTTCTGACACCCAGTTTCGAGAGGTCGCTCTCCACTTAGTCACTCCATGGGAGTTTGGCGTTTTCTTTTATGGTCGCCTTCAAAAGACTTCATTGCAGGAGCTTGCTCATCTCATCATTCTGTGCTTCTCCAATTTCTGACACCCAGATTCGAGATGTGGCTCTCCACTTAGTCCCCCCATGGGAGTTTTGCGTCTTCTTTTATGGTCGCCTTCAAAAGACTTCATTGCAGGAGCTTGCTCATCCATTCTGACAATATAATCTAGCCAATGCAAAAGTTGTATTTTGATGGATTTAACTATTCTATCGTCGGTTCATACGACACCTAGTATATTATTGGGTTGCCCAAAAAGTAATTGCGGATTTTTCATATAGTCGGTATAGTATAGTTGTGACTCTGTAATTGCATTCTTTTTTCTGTCAGTTATCAGCTGTTACTTTTAGCTTGCTTTAGAAAAAAAGTGTAAAAAAGTATATTTGATTAAAGTTCATTCTAAGTTTTATTAAAAATGCATTTACTTTCTATTAAAAAATCCGCAATTACTTTTTGGGCAACCCAATATAACAAATTTTTCCAAACTTAAGAATAATCGAACATTAAATACTCCTTTTAGGAGCCGAAGATATCAAATCTGGAGTCCAGCCTAAGCGGGGAAAGCAAAGATATAGGCCTATACAGCCCATCCTCGAAGATAATGCGTAAAAAAATACAGTTGTGCCAAAATTTAGCTTTCATTAACATAAATATGCACAAACTTTGCACGAGTTATTTATGGCAACAAGAGTAAATCAAAGAGCAGTGAATCGTAAAATTGGAAACACTTTTTACCTAGCAGCAACATTAGCAAAGCCAAACTTGGACTTTCACCTGACCAATAATGCATGTTGTGCTTATTGACAAGCCCATTAAAGCAAAACTGAGCTTGGTCAAAATTTGCGTTAAGACTCTTAAAGTGCTGTCCCCGGCTTCGAATTTTGGTAGTACATTTATATGATTTGCCGCTGTGGTTCGTTCGTATACTTTAACACGATGAAAATATTGAGTTTAAATATTGAATAAATTGACAGTAACAGTTTAATTCAAAGTTGTCAAGTCTCTATTAGAAAAACACTTTATGTAAAATTTTGTCAATTTTTTTATGTTTTGAATTTTTTGAAATTTAATATTTTTTTCATTTAAAATTTTTATATCTCAAATTCTTTACATGCATTTCCCAAGAACTTCTTTGCTTTAAGTCCTTCAAACTAATCTTTAGGTGATAGAACCGTTAGCTCATTATGCTTACACTTAAATTTTATTCTTGGCGTCGCCAATCTCGGCTTTCGCTCTTTCGCTCCACAATCATCAACATGTTACTCACTCTGTCAGTCACGCATTGACTTCTCTATAAAACCACTTTACGATGAAATGGAAAATGCACACAATGGCCAACAATAAAACCACAAGTACCATGCCTATGGAGAGACTACACGGCTAATACCACATTCCAATAAAGGCCCAGAAGTTGTAAAAGGTCTATTGAGATACAAACTCCTAACGCCCATCATCACAACCATCAGGCTAAAAGCAGAGCAAATCGTATGGAATTTGAATAAATTAAAAAACAAGTAAAAGCGTGCTAAGTTCGGCCGGGCCGAATCTTATATACCCTCCACCATGGATCGTATTTGTCGAGTTCTTTTCCCGGCATCTCTTCATAGGCAAAAAAAAAAGGATATAAGAAAAGATTTGCTCTGCTATTAGAGCGATATCAAGATATGGGCCGGTTTGGACCACACTTAAATTATATGTTGGAGGCCTGTGTAAAATTTCAGTCAATTCGAATAAGAATTGCGCCCTTTGTAAAATAGAGAGATCGATTTATATGGGAGCAGTATCGGCCTATAGATCGATTCAGACCATAATAAACACGTATGTTAATGGTCATAAGAGAATCCGTCGTACAAAATTTCAAGCAAATCGGATAATAATTGCGACCTCTACAGGCTCAAGAAGTCAAGATCCCAGATCGGTTTATATGGCAGCTATATCAGATTATGAACCGACTTGTACTTTATTTGACATAGTTGTTGAAAGTAACAATAAAAAACGTCTTGCGAAATTTCAGCCAAATCGGATAGAAATTGAGCCCTCTAGAAGCTCAAGAAGTCAAGTCCCCAGATCTGTTTATATGACAGCTATATCAGGTTATGAACCGATTTGAACCATATTTGGCACAGTTGTTGGATATCATAACAAACTACTACGTGCCAAAATTCATTCAAATTGGATAAGAATTGCGCCCTCTAGAGGCTCAAGAAGTCAAGACCCAAGATCGGTGGCCCATTTACAATACCAACCGACCTACACTAATAACAAGTATTTGTGCAAAATTTCAAGCGGCTAGCTTTATTCCTTCGGAAGTTAGCGTGCTTTCGACAGACAGACGGACGGACGGACGGACAGACGGACGGACATGGCTAGATCGATATAAAATGTCACGACGATCAAGAATATATATACTTTATGGGGTCTCAGACGAATATTTCGAGTAGTTACAAACAGAATGACGAAATTAGTATACCCCCCATCTTATGGTGGAGGGTATAAAAATAGCAGATTTACTCGTTTCTGTTTTTTGCTTCATGCTGGTTTTGTACCAAAATATTAATGTAATGTGCATGCATTATGCATGTTTATGCCTGATTGTGCTTGCATGAATGGATGGATGCAACTGCGCGTGTGGACCAATATTGTTCTCAGTGAAGTAAGGCCACCACCTCATAATCGCTTGATGGCTATGATGATATTGCACTTGTTGTCGTCACGTTTCCGTTTCCGCTACGACAGCAACATAATCACATTTAAAATATCACCACCCACCCCCCTTCATGCATTTTCATACAACTCAGGGAAAGTATGCAATTTCTCCCTCATTCTCCTCCGACCACACCCTATGGCAACTTGATAAAATGCAAAATCAATAAATTGCATTATGGGCCTTCTACAACACAGAGACAAAAATTTTAAATTTATTCGAGGCCAAACATCAAACTTTTGGGTGGCAATACCTGAACAAAATGTTGGAAGTTAAAAAAATTTTTGTTTTATACTCAACTTAATAGACCGCAAAAAACTAAAAATTTTAATAATTTTTGGCAAAATTCTTTAAATACTTTTTGTTTAGAGTGTGCTATAAATCTGCCAGTAGCGTCATATAATTCAAGTGTGACTGGTTGTGACTGAGCGAGCATGAGAGAGAGTTTGAGTGGAAATAAGTGAGGAGAAAATGCAATTATGCCACAGGTTAATTTGCAGCACAACGCCAAAACAACTACCTCAACAACAGCGTGACAACAGTCATTAAATGCTCAACTCGGCTAATTTAAGTTAAAAGGCAATTCATGTGAATTGTCAAGATAATTATTTTGAAAATTTCGTAAATTCAGCACAACATATGAGCCCCAAAACTAAACTCTCTATCACCTTAAATACAGATGTGTCATTTGTTACTGCAGGCTGTAAAATGCCACCCAGCTACACAAGTTAATTAAGGTGTATGGCAAATTCGAAATTTTACCCATTGTTGTGGCAAAATTCAAAATTTATCCTTTTTGTTGAGAACTGATTAGATGATGCTTAAAGCCCAAAACAATAAAATAACGCACATTGAAAATACCTGTTATAAAATGTTGAATTGGATTGAAATGCTGTGGCCAAACAACCTACCAGTCATTAAATGGAGTACCAACACGTGACTGGTGTCAAATAGCGCACCCACCTAACAAGAGGTCGAACACGTGTTGGATAATTATGGTGAAGTCCCCAAGCAGCAGCCACATGAAATGAAAAACAAGTAAGAAGGAATTAAGTTCGGCCGGGCCGAACTTTGAATACCCACCACCTTTCATCTTAATCCGGTGAAAATGCATAATTTATTCCCCCATAGCAGCTATAACGAAATATGGTCCAATTTGGACCAAAATCGACACGGACATTGAGTGGTTTAATAAATACCAGGCAATGTTAAATTTTGCAAAACAAACTATTGATCTTTTTGGTAGCCATATCCAAATTTAGACCGATCTGAACCATATACGAAACGGATGTCGAAAAACCTAATATAGTTCACTATGTAAAATTTCAGCGAAATCGGATTATAAATGTGCCTTTTATGGGGCCAAGACTGTAAATCGAGAGATCGGTCTATACGGCACCTATATCTAAACATGAACCGATCTGGGCCAAATTGAAGAGGGATGTGGAAGAGCCTAACACAACTCATAGTCCCAAATTTTTGCGAAATCGGACAATAAATGCGCTTTTTATGGTCAAAAACCATAAATCGAAAGATCGGCCAATATGGCAGCTATATCGAAATCTGGACCGAACTTGGCCAAATTGCAGGAAATTATTGGAGAGCCTTACACAACTCACTGTACAAAATTTCGGCGACAAAATCGGACAACAAATGCGCTTTTTATGGGTCCAAGACTTTAAAGCGAGAGATCGGCCTATGTGGAGTTATATATTGGGTTGCCCAAAAAGTAATTGCGGATTTTTTAAAAGAAAGTAAATGCATTTTTAATAAAACTTAGAATGAACTTTAATCAAATATACTTTTTTACACTTTTTTTCTAAAGCAAGCTAAAAGTATCAGCTGATAACTGACAGAAGAAAGAATGCAATTACAGAGTCACAAGCTGTGAAAAATTTTGTCAACGCCGACTATATGAAAAATCCGCAATTACTTTTTGGGCAACCCAATCCAAATCTGGACCGATCTAGGCCTTATTGCAGAAAGATGTCGAGGAACCTAACGTAATATACTGTCCCAAATTTCGGCGTCAGAAGGCAATAAATGCGCATTTTATGGGCCCAAAACCCTAAATCGAGAGATCAGTCTATATGCTAGCTATATCCAAATCATGACCGATCGGGGCCACATTGACAAAGGATGTTGACTGCCTTAACACAACTCACTGTCCCAAATTTCAGCAAAATCGGATAATAAATGTGGCTTTTATGGGACTAAGACCCTAAATCGCCGGATCGGTCCATATGGGGGCTATATCAAGATATAGGAACATTCCACTAAGGAACAGGGGCAAATTTCTCACATATCAATGAGTGCAGTCCGATTCAAGTTTAAGCTCAATGATAGGGGAACTCCTTTTTATAGCCGAATCCGAACGGCGTGCCGCAGTGCGACACATCTTTGGAGAGAAGTTTTACATGGCATAGTACCTCACAAATGTTGCCAGCATTAGGAGGGGAAAACCACCGCTGAAATTTTTCCTGATGGTCTCGCCAGGATTCGAACCCAGGTGTTCAGCGTCATAGGCGGACATGCTAACCTCTGCGCTACGGTGGCCTCCGATACAGACCATCTTCAAACTTGACCTTCTTATGGACAAAAAAAGAATCTGTGCAAAGTTTCATTTTTATTTTTAAAGACTGTAGCGTGATTTCAACAGACAGACGGACGGACATGGCTAGACCGTCTTCGATTTTTACGACGATCAAGAATATGAATACCTTGCAGGGTCGGAAATGGATATTTTGATGTGTTGCTAACGGAAAGACAAAATGAATATAACATCCTTCGGTGGTGGGGTATAAAAAGTAAAAGCGTGCCTAGTTCGGCCGGGCCGAATCTTTTATACCCTCCACTATGGATCGTATTTATCAAGTTCTTTGAATCCCTTTTTCAAATATATATGGGTTACATCAAGTTATCGACCGATATAGACCGTACTTGTCATGGCTGTTAGAAGTCATAAAAAAATACCGCCTTCGAAATTTCAGACAAATCGGATAAGAAATGCGCCCTCTAGGGGCTCAAGACGTCCAGACCCAGGATCGGTTTATTTGACATCTATATCAGGATATGGACCGATTTGAACCATACTTTATACCGTAGTTGGAAGTTAAAACAAACAACTCCATGCAACATTTCAGCCAAATCCGATGAAAATGGCGCCCTCTATTGGCTCAAGAAGTCAAGATCCAAGATCGGTTTATATGGCAGCTGTATCAGGTTATGCACCGATTTGAACCATACTTCACACCGCAGTTGGAAGTCATAACAAATAACTTCATGCTAAATTTCAGCCAAATCCGATGAAAATTGCGGCCTCTGGTGGCTCAAGAAGTCAAGATCCTAGATCGGTATATATGGGAGCTATATCAGGTTATCGACCGATTTAAACCATACTTAGCACACTTCACTTCGAAACACTTCATGCTAAATTTTTGCCAAATCGAATAAGAAATGCGCCCTCTAGGGGCTCAAGAATCAAGATCCCAGATCAGTTTATATGGCAGCTATATCAGGTTATCAACCGATTTAGACCATACTTGGCAAAAATTGTTGGAATTGATACCAAAATAACATGTGTAAAATTTCAGCCAAATCGGATAAGAATTGCAACCTCTAGGAGCTCAATAAGTCAAGACCCAAGATCGGTTTATATGGCAGCTATATCAAAACATGTATCAATTTAGCTCGTTTACAATTCCAACCGACCTGCACTTATGAGAAGTATTTGTGCAAAATTTCAAGCACCTAGCTTTATTCCTTGAAAAGTACGCGTGGTTTCGACAGACAGACACACGGACGGACATGGCTAGATCGACGCAGAATGTCACGATGATCAAGAATATATACATTATGGGATCTTAAACGCATGTTTCGAGATGTTACCTACTAAATGACGAAATTAGTATACCTCCATCCTATGGTGGAGGGTATAGTAATTAAAACAAGTCAAAATGTTATAAATTCGGACGGTTTCCTTTAATAACTCAGTTCGTATTTAAGTTATTTTACAACAAACAAATCGGGTATTGGTTGCGGCTGTTATGGTCTTAAGTAGTCATACCAAGGAATCGCTATTTAAGAGGCCTTTATCAGAATGTAGAGCGATTCAGATCATATTTCATACCGACGTTGGAAGTTATAGCAGTAATCTTTGTGTCAAATTTCAGCTAGGTTAGGTAAAAAGGTCTCTAGGAGCTCAAGAAGTCAAATCTGGGCATCGTACTTTTAATGGATGTTGGAAGTCATAGCGGAAGTCTTGGTGCCAAAATTCAGCAAAATTAAATGAAAATTGTGGCCTTTAGAAGCTCAAGAAGTCAAATCCAGGAATCGATTTATATGGGGGCATACCAGTTTATTGAACGATTCGAATCACAATGGATGTTGGAAGTCATAGCGGAAGTATTTGTGCCAAAATTCAGCAAATTTAAATGAAAATTGTGGTCTTTAGGAGCTCAAGAAGTCAAATCCAGGAATCGGTTTATATGGTGGCATACCAGTTTATTGAACGATTTGAAACAGACTGGATGATTCGAAGAGTTTTTGCAAATTTGTATATTTAGGTACCAAGTACCAACAATTTACGAATTTAGAAATTTATCTTAAAAGACCTCTGCTACAAAATTATGAGGATGAAAAAAACAAGTAAAAAGGCGTTAAGTTCGGCCGGGCCGAACTTTGGATACCCACCACCTCGGGTATATATATAAACCACCTATCGACAAAATCCGGTGAAAAATGCATACCTTATGCCCCATAGCAGCTATATCGAAATATGTTCCGATTTGGACCAAATACTAATAAGTACAAGTCATTGTTCAATTATGTATAACAAAATATTGGTCTTTTAAATAGCTTTATCTAAAAATAAACCGATTTGAACCATGTACTACACGGATGTCGAAATGCTTAGCATTAGTCACTGTGTAAAATTTCAGTGAAATCGTATTATAAATGCGACTTTTATGGGATCAACACTATAAATCGAGATATTGGTCAAGACTATAAATCGAGATAGCGGATCTGGATGGATCTGGGTTAAATTTAAAAAGGATGTCGAAGGGCCTAACACAACTCACCGTCCCAAATTTCGGCGTCATCGGACAATAAAAGCACCTTTTATGACCCCAAAACATTAGATCGAGGGATCGGGCTATACGGAAGCTATATCCAAATCTGAACCGATCTGTGCCATATTGCAGAAGTATGTCGAGGGGCTTGATTTAACCCACTGTCCCAATTTCGGCCACATCGGACAATAAATGCGCCTTTTATGGGCCCAAAACCTTTAATCGAGAGATCGGTCTATATGGCAGCTATATCCAAATCTGGACCTTTCTGAGCCGAATTGACAAAGGATGTCGAAGGGCTTATCACAACTCACTGTCCCAAATTACAGCAAAATCGGATTATAAATGTGGCTTTTAGGGCCTAAGACCCTAAATCGGAGGATTGGTCTATATGGCAGCTATATCCAAATCTGC
>NC_081552.1:50764445-50801945 GCF_963082655.1 Stomoxys calcitrans | reverse complement strand
ATTTGGAGCTTAAATGAGATTAGAAAACGAATTGAATATCCAATTTTGAGGGCAATGGCAATATGGGGTTCAAATAAATGATTTATAGATATATGAGAATAGAGCACATTGCTGATATATTTTCCGGGCTTGGTGTTTGGGAGACCACCCCAATCCCCAAAACACCCCTAAATCGGGCATATTTACCGACCATGTCAATGTGGAGCTTAAATGAAAGGTATAAAGGGGTAAAGCAAGAATTGATACCCATTTTCGTGACCAATTTTCTGGGAGTCTACTCCTTTCCCAAAATACCCCACAAACAGCAATTTTTTACTGACCATTGCAATATGGGGCTCAAATAAAGGTATTATATATTCTTGATCGTCGTGACATTTTATGTCGATCTAGCCATGTCCGTCCGTCTGTCCGTCCGTCCGTCGGTCTGTCTGTCGAAAGCACGCTAACTTCCGAAGGAGTAAAGCTAGCCGCTTCAAATTTTGCACAAATACTTCTTATTAGTGTAGGTCGGTTGGTATTGTAAATGGGCCATATCGGTCCATGTTTTGATATAGCTGCCATATAAACCGATCTTGGGTCTTGACTTCTTGAGCCTCTAGCGTGCGCAATTCTTATCCGATCAGAATGAAATTTTGCATGACGTGTTTTGTTATTATATCCAACAACTGTGCCAAGTATGGTTCAAATCGGTCCATAACCTGATATAGCTGCCATATAAACCGATCTTGGGTCTTGACTTCTTGAGCCTCTAGAAGGCGCAATTCTTATCCGATTTGAGTGAATTTTTGCACGAAGTATTTCGTTATGATATCCAACAACTGTGCCAAGTATGGTTCAAATCGGTCCATAACCTGGTATAGCTGTCATATAAACAGATCTGGGGATTTGACTTCTTGAGCTTTTAGAGGGCGCAATTCTTATCCGATTTGGCTGAAATTTTGCATGACGTATTTTATTTTTACTTTCAACAACTGTGTCAAATAAGGTTCAAATCGGTTCATAAGCTGATATAGCTGCCATATAAACCGATCTGGGATCTTGACTTCTTGAGCCTCTAGAGATCGCAATTATTATCCGATTTGACTGAAATTTTGTTCGACGGATTCTCTCATGACCATCAACATACGTGTTTATTATGGTCTGAATCGGTCTATAGCCCGATACAGCTCCCATATAAATCGATCTCTCTATTTTACTTCTTGAGCCCACAAAGAGCGCAATTCTTATTCGAATTGGCTGACATTTTACACAGGTCTCCAACATAAATATAATTTAATTGTGGTCCAAACCGGACAATATCTTAATATCGCTCTAATAGCAGAGCAAATCTTTTCTTATATCCTTTTTTTGCCTAAGAAGAGGTGCCGGGAAAAGAACTCGACAAAAGCAATCCATGGTGGAGGGTATATAAGATTCGGCCCGGCCGAACTTAGCACGCTTTTACTTGTTTGAACATATTTTTACGAATCTATAGATTTCCTTTGTCTATGGTGCTACTCGCTTCGAGCGGCTTGGCCCCTATAATATTGATCATCATGTGGTAATTGTCAATAACTGACTTTATGGCTACCTGTTGAATAGTCATCATTTAGTCTTTTTTTTAATCAAATCAAATAGCCATGTTAAACGATTCTCAGTGGTAAAGAACTAATTTGCCGGTCTTTATATTAGGTGCGGTGGCGACAGTTCTTAGTAATGAAACCATGTAAAACTTTTGAACATAAAAGTGTTATCCAGCGAAACGTTGTTTGGGCTTGTCTAGGAAAAGAAGGCTCCTTGTCGATAAGTTAAAAATGGCGGCCACCTTAACGTTAAGGTTTGCAACTACTCCTATAACACTGAATGACATAACATCAGTATGGCAGCGGTGTCCGGTTAGGTTATTGTGATTGATCAACTGTTTTGGGGTGAGGTGGTCCGCTAGATATATGAGCAGAATAAACATCATATTTGCAGTCCACAACCTTATACTTTTAATTAAACCCCATATTGTGATAATTGGTGTATACAACCGTTTTGTGGGGGCGTCTATAGGAGGATTGTGTGCCTCACTCCGTCTTCCATTTGAGCACAAATTTTAATAACGCACTCCACCCAAAAATATCTATCACTTGATCCCCCATTGCTTTAATGGGTCAAATTACCTATTGGAGGCGATTGTAGGAGCTAAAGCACCACCTAGATTTTTGGGCACAAAGCTTAATGTCATATTCGTAATCTGCTATTAAATAACTTTAATTTGAGTCCCTTGCTAGCTAGTCCTAGCTATGATCGATTATATTCAAAAATTTCTGCAAGTTTGTCTTCGATACCAAACAAGAAGGAACGATCCACAAAATTTTTATTGACGAATTAATTTATTATTAAAATTATATTTATATAGACAATAATAAAATTGTTTAAAGGTCACTTTTTAAAAAAATATAACAAAAATTCTGGTCTCGGCAGACGTTTATACTCAAATGACTTGGTCACGTTCCATCACATTTTTAAATGTTTTGTTTGGTACAGTTACATATCTTTTTCATAATGTAGAAAACAAAGTTTTTTGTCAGATGACGGTTTACACCACACAGTCTGCTAAGATGTCCTGTACGGAGTAAAGAGTTAAAATTGTTTGTGCTAGAGAGAGAGAATGAAAAATTGCTGATATATTTGTGGACACGATGAGTGAATTTGTCGTCAATAAAATTCTCAAACTTGCCGGCAAAAATGCCACATTGGTGACAAAATTCAAATAATCTATAAGAAGTCTTTGAAGACAATCTCATGATAGACATTTGGACTGTTGGGTAGCTTTGAAATAGAGTCAGCCGAACGAAGCTACAAGAAGTTCTTTACACTGTGCGTGTGTTCAGTGTTACCTAGCAGTCCAAACGTCTATCATGATAAAGACTTCTTTAAGACAATTTGAATTTTGTCACCAATAAGGCATATCTACTGACGGATTTTACAGAATGTTATTTGACGAATTCACTAACTTATGGGCATGAGATGGAAAACAATTAAGTAATTTATTACTTAAAGTTTTCTTTTTCGAGGTTACTTTTTAGAGCGCACAACAAGCCGATTACTGGCTCAGGTATATGTCCAGATTGGCATGGGGCGGATTAATATCCGCACCCTCTTTTCAACTTTACCTAACCTAACTAACCTAATTTAAAGAGTATCAATTTTCCAACTTTTTAAGGAAACATTCACCTTGGTGAAAAAAAAATCTTCATATTTAGGATTTTTATTTCTAATCGTAAGTTAATAAATCCTTAACTTTGGGTCTTTTTATTTAAGGCAAAAATCTAAAATGAAGGTCAAAATATCGTTAAAGTTTAGGAAATTTACCTCGGGACAAGACAACAGTGAACCGTGGTTAAGAACGCAAAATAAATGACCAGTTTTTGCAAATAGTAAAACTTATTTCATATTTTATATTCTTTTTAGTTCCTTATAAAACTTATCTCAATTCAAAGAATTCAGTATTTCATTAAATTCTAATAAAAACAACTTAAATTTAACACAATTAAAAACGATTCTCGGCAAATTGTAGTCGCACTTTTGCGATAGATTACATATTTAGGCAAAAAATCGACGCAAAAAATGTACATTTCGAAATGTCGCATAAAAGTTTTTGGACTCTAAAAAGGTCGAAAATTCCGACTCTAGTGGCACAACGATAACACTGCGTGTGCTTCTGCTCGTTTTTCCTATGCGCACAGGCACAGTATTTTATGTACGGATGTGTATGCTGCCCATCTATGCTTTACAGGATTTAAGTTTTAAAATATCCTATTAACTTGATACCTTCGTACACATAAAAAATTAAAAAAATTCACTGAAATCGGACCTATAAACGAATTTGTATTATTGATTAACAATTTTGTAATTTGGATTTATGACAAGCTCAAAAATGCAATTAAAACAGTTATTAACTCAATAAACCAATTTATTTGAAAATTGTCTCTTCCCTCTAATAACTTTTAATAAAAGAAAATAATTGCTATTTACAATATTATATTGGATGTCTTCTGTATGAAGTATAATGAACAAAATAATTTATTTATAAATTAAAGTGAATCCAAATAAATACAAATCTTAGCATTTTGCGCACAATACCACGATATCTAGATCCACATGAAGAAATACTGCATTTGTTATCATCCGTCATCAGCGTCGTTTTCCAAGCCAATAAAGTCTCTATAGGAATAATAACATATTAAAATAAAATAATATTTATTATTTAGACCTTCTTCCATGTCCCCAAATTAGTTTCGTTTGGAATGTACTTATTTCATTTGTTCACATCCTAATTTTTTCTGCTTTACACTTTTCTAGCATAACACTTTTTAAAATAAATTGTTTTTACTTAACAATTATTATTTAAAAAATTATTTTATTTTATTGAGAGATAAATAAAAACCACATTTTCATTTTTTCTTGATATTTTTTGTATACCCACGCCAACATGTGTCTGTCTATGATCGAAACTAGACATATTTTGGATCATTCGCACTTCTTCGCATTACATATGTGTGAAAGAGGACACAAAAGAATACAGAAATAGATACTCACGATTTGTATTATTATATAAAAATTTAATTCGTACTATTAAAAATGTGTTCAACGTATGCCTTTCCTTACCAATCACTTGTCATGTAAAAAATCGGACTTCAATGTCAAAAATAATTAAAGCAATTAACACCTTGTTTGAAAATTTTTTTATAAGTCAATACCCTGTTTAATCGGTCAAATTTAGGTCTATATCTTTTCTGTGACCAGTGTTAAGGTAAAATTGGTGTTTTCAATTGCACTTTATAGTATTATCCTCATGCTCGATAGCCAGGAAAATATTCAACCTTTACAAAATTATTGCCTTCTGTTGATGCTATTACTGTTTATCCTAGCATTACTTGGCCACCCTTCCCTTCCTTCTCTATGTCTTTGCGTTTCCATATCCTTTGTGTATCAATAACGAACTCATCATCAGCAGCACACTTTGACCAAGGCATTATTTACGCTTCTTTAATTAATATTCCTTTCTGTGGAATTTGCCATCATGCCAAACCATGTGGAAGGATATCAAAATTCAAGAGAAGACTCAGAAACAGTCATCACGGCTTTCTCTGAGAAAAGGAGCTGAGTGAGAGTAAAATCTTAAATGGTTGGTATTATTGTAGTATCAATTAATTGAAGCGTATAAAATTCAGCTGTTTAAACATTTCAATGATGTAATGAAGGGCTTTGATTTCTTCCTCCATGTACTGATTATCAGGCCATTGTTAAAGCAATTTGGTACACCTAGAAAACAAGATGATACAATTTGTAGTTTTTCAAAATTCCTAGAAGCTAAATATATGAAATATTTTTTTGATCTATTGCTGTGGCAATCTTGTAAGCCTTTGTAACGGCTGCTAGGCAGAAGTTCAACCCACTGGTCATTCAGTGGCTCAAAACTATTATTGAATATAAAATTCTATATTTCACGCTTGTTTTTGTTTTATGGTGTCAGATTTTAAAAATCCCCTCTGTTTTTGGCTAGCAATTTGGCGATTTTTTTTTCTATTGTACACAAAGTACATTTTTATCCATATCATATGCCTGTGGTGTATTGTTGAGAATGCATGACATGGGCAGTTCGCACTTTGGTCTCATCCCGCTACATGCCATTTTGTCATAGTGCTAATATGTTAAACAAAAGGTAACATTCCGAAAACAAAGAGCTATGGGAAAGGACTACAATATTCAATAGAAATGCATTCCTGCTAGCAAATGAAGCCACTTTTCTTTTATAAAAATACGAAAATCATCTTGAAAGGCTAATGATTTGTAAACGACGTCTCAAAACCCTCTACCATAGGATGGGGGTGTACCAACTTTGTCATTCCCTTTGTACCTCATCGAAATCTTGATCAGAGATCAAACAAAGTATATATATTCTTGATTGTCTTGAATTTCTAAGCTGTTCGTCCGTCTGTCAGTCGAAAGCACGCAAACTTTCGAACGAGTAAAAGTACACTCATAGAAAAAAGTTTGCTGAAAATAGCAAATACTGTTTGCTGAAAATAGCAAACACTGTCTGCTGAAAATAGCAAACACAGTCTGCTGAATATAAATAGTTCATTTTGCTGCTATTGTAGCAGTACTTCTACTATTACAGCAGTAGTATTGCAATTTCAGAGCAGCAGGCTTACTGCTGAAAATTCTGTTGTTTTCTGAAAATGACTGTTGCTTAATTATGAAGTTGATGTTAGAGGAACAGATATAACACATATGTAAATGTGTGTCTCAGTGATGTTTATAATCACAACTGAATGTATACTTTCCATAACCTTTTTATACCCTCCACCATAAGATGGGGGGTATACTAATTTCGTCATTCTGATTGTAACTACTCGAAATATTCGTCTGAGACCCCATAAAGTATATATATTCTTGATCGTCGCGACATTTTATGTCGATCTAGCCATGTCCGTCCGTCTGTCCGTCCGTCCGTCCGTCTGTCTGTCGAAAGCACGCTAACTTCCGAAGGAGTAAAGCTAGCCGCTTGAAATTTTGCACATATACTTCTTATTAGTGTAGGTCGGTTGGTATTGTAAATGGGCCATATCGGTCCATGTTTTGATATAGCTGCCATATAAACCGATCTTGGGTCTTGACTTCTTGAGCCTCTAGAGTGCGCAATTCTTATCCGATTGGAATGAAATTTGGCACGACGTATTTCGTTATTATATCCAACAACTGTGCCAAGTATGGTTCAAATCGGTCCATAAACTGATATAGCCGCAATATAAACAGATCTTGGGTCTTGACTTCTTGAGCCTCTAGAGTGCGCAATTCTTATCCGATTGGAATGAAATTTTGTACGACGGATTCTCTCATGGCCATTAACATACGTGTTTATTATGTTCTGAATCGGTCTATATCCCGATATAGCTCCCATATAAATCGATCTCTCTATTTTACTTCTTGAGCCCACAAAGAGCTCAATTCTTATTCGAATTGGCTGACATTTTACACAGGTCTCCAACATATAATTTAATTGTGGTCCAAACCGGACCATATCTTAATATCGCTCTAATAGCAGAGCAAATCGTTTCTTATATCCTTTTTTTTGCCTAAGAAGAGATGCCGGGAAAAGAACTGGACAAATTCGATCCATGGTGGAGGGTATATAAGGTTCGGCCCGGCCGAACTTAGCACGCTTTTACTTGTTTCCTTACATTTAGATACAAAAGGACATGCCAGTCATGTGCACATTAGTAGACCAATAATTTCGAAATATTTCGAAATGTATACCAATGGATAGATCAGGTAGATTCATTCATACGCATACAATTTTTTTCAGCAGATTTTGTTTGTTGAAATAGCAGTAAGAAATGTTTGCTAATACAGCAGCCCTATATTTGCTGAAACAACAGTAATGTCTGCTTTCTCATTTTCAACAGACAAAAAACAAAAATTTTTGCTGTTTTGAATAACAAATTTTTTTGAGTGTAGGCGCTTTATATGTAGCACAAATACTTCTTACTGGCTGGTACGTGTGCTTCACTATACCCTAAATTTGATTTTAAAAATTGGAAAATGCAAATTTACCCATGACTCCATTAAACTCAATGATGAGCGGTCTCCTTTTTTAACCGAGTCCGAACGGCGTGCCGCAATGCGACACCTCGAGTTTTATTAAAAATGCATTTACTTTCTTTTAAAAAATCCGCAATTACTTTTTGGGCAACCCAATATATACTTTATGCGGTCTTAGACGCATATTTCGAGGTGTTACAAACAGAATGACAAAATTAGTACACCCCCATCCTATGGTGGAGGTTATAAAAATGCCGGCAGAGTACAAAAGGCTACGTAAAGCACCACATCTTTAGAACAAAGAGAGAAACATACACACGCAAAATATAGAGCGGGAAAGCTGACGTATGCGGGTGTATGATAATAGTTGCGAGACTTAGAAAGTAGATTAGGGTGACCAAGTAGGAAAATGGTTTGGCATTAACAACGCGTTCAACCGCTATCCTAATTTCGACAGACGGACGGACGGACTTTGCTAGATCGACTCAGAACGTCGAGACGATCAAGAATATATAAACTTTATGCGGTCTTAGACGATTATTTCGAGGTGTTAAAAATGGATAGATTAGTATACCCCCTTCCTATGGTGGTGGGTATAAAATTAAATATACTATTTACAACTTGGATTTTGGTTGTTGTAGCCGCATGTCTATGTGTGGAGGTGGCGATTCTCATCTAGCTCCTATAGGTGTGCATGCTCGTTCCGGTCCAAAGGACCGATCGCCGCGTAAATATTATGGCCATTGGTTATTTAAAGGCCTCTCACTGAGACTCTCCGCTCCATACCGCAGTTAGGAGCATTCCACTATCCTCAACCTGTGGACGCACCCGGAAGCTCGCAGCTAAGCTTCTCGTGATAACAATGGACGCCACATAGATCGGAGCTCAAAGTTCCAGTCTGTGTGGTGCTCATAGTTATCCCGTGCATAGATTTTGCTCCCCACATTCTGTGACCATTTCATCAAAATCAATTCAGCCGCTTTTGAGTTTTTATGTGACTTACCAACACACAAACTATAATAGAGAAATAATAAAAAAACAAACAAGAAAAGGGTGATTTTTTAAGAGCTACAGGAAAGTTTTCCAAAGAAAACGCATAAAATTCAGAAAAATTCATGAAATCTTTATTTGAATCGACCATCCCACAAAACCCATGTCAGCAACCCGCCCCCGGAAAACTATTGATGAGAAACAAAGGAATAGTAAAAACGGATCCTCCCAACGTTGACGACCCACGCAAACGAAAAAGGACAATAATTTGCGGATCTGCCCTTGGAATGTCCGCACTCTTTATACAGAAGGTGCAGTATACGTGCTGGCGGATGTATTAGAGAAGTACAAGGCCAAGGCAGATATTACAACCTTACAGGAAATGCAATGGACTGGGAATGGCGTCACTACAAAACCAAACGGTGACGAACTATACTATAGCTGCCATAGCACGAGGCATGAATTTGGTTGTGGATTTGTGGTTAGTCGGAGACTGAAACACCTTGTCTCCAGCTTTACTCCGGTGGATGAGGGGCTAGCCACAATCCGCTTAAAAGCCAAAATCTTCAACATCAGCCTAATTTGTGACCATGCCCCGACGGAAGACAAAGACGAGCAGACCAAGGATATGTTCCGAACATGACCGCTGCCCCGCCCATGATATTAAAATCGTTCTAGGAGATTTCAATGCGAAAATAGGGAAGGAAGACATCTTTGGTCCAACAGTCGGAAAGTTTAGCCTCCACGAGATAACGTCCAGTAATGGATTGAGGCTGATAGATTTCGCCGCGACAAAAAACATGGTAGTTAGTAGCACCAGATTTCAACATAAAAATATTCACAAAGCCACATGGCTGTACCCGATCAAAACACGAGAAACCAAATTGATCACATTGTATTAGATGGAAGGCATTCATCCAGCGTGTTAGATGTATTTTGTTAGATGGAAGGCATTAATCCAGCGTGTTAGATGTACAATCGATCCGTGGAGCGAATATGGATTCGGATCATTACCTTGTTGCAGCAAAGGTTCACACCCGTTTGAACATGGCGAGGAAAGTACGATCTGACACTGCACGGAAGCTGGACATTGAAAAGCTGCAGACACAATAGATGGCAACGGCATACTCTACTCGACTGACACAACTGCTTGATGAAAGCAAGTTCACACGTGAGTATGGGCAAATTGATATGTACAGGAGTCAGAATCAAGTCCGGAAATTCTACCAAAGAATTAAACATCAAACCGATGGCTTTGGTGCAGGCACATCCTCCTGCAGAGACAAAGAAGGAAATCTGGTAACTGACACAGATATCGTGCTGAGGATATGGAAAGAACATTTTACTGAACTGCTAGTGTCCGACGTTGGCGACGAAGAGGATACCGCAGAACCAATCAATGATAATGGTACAGAATATTTACCTTCTTGTCAGAATGAGGTCCAATTAGTAGTAGTGACCCGACTAAAGAACAACAAGGCAGCAGGAGTCGACGGGTTACTCGCTGAACTATTTAAGACCGGAGGCGACACGCTGATAAGGCGTATGCATCAGCTTATCTGCGCAATCTAGCTAAAAGAACGCATACCCGATGATTGGAACCTCAGTGTACTATGTCCCGTACACAAGAAAGGAGACAAGAATCGAAAGAGAGTCAGTGAAAATGGGTATGACAGTAAAGTTGGGAACCACAACTTTGAGATAGTCAGTAAGTTTATCTATCTCGGCACCGCCGTAACCGCAACGAATGACACTAGTTTTGAGATTAAGCGAAGAATAATACTGGCAAACAGATGCTACTTTGGACTTACTTAGTACAGTTTAAGTATATATATTTTTGATCGTCGTGACATTTAATGTCGATTTAGCCATGTACGTCCGTCCGTCTGTCGAAAGCACGCTAACTTTCGAAGGAGTAAAGGTAGCCGCTTAAAATTTTGAACAAATACTTTTTATTAGTGTAGGTAAGTTGGTATTGTAAATGGGCCAAATCGGTCCATGTTTTGATATAGCTGCCATATAAACCGATCTTGGGTCTTGACTTCTTGAGCTTCTAGAAGGCGCAATTCTTATCCGATTTAACTGAATTTTTGCACGTAGTGTTCTGGTATCACTTTCAACAAATGTGCATAGTATGATTCAAATCGGTTCATAATCTGGTATAGCTGTCATATAAACCGATCTTGGATCTTGGCTTCTTGAGCCAATAGAGCGCGAAATTCTCATCCGATTTGGCTGAAATTTCGCATGAGGTGTTTTGCTATGACTGCCAATAACTGTGGTAAGTGTAGCGTAAATCGGTATAGAACCTGATATAGCTGCCATATAAACAGATCTTGGATTCTGACTTCTTGAACCTCTAGAGGGCGCAATTCTCATCCGATTTGGCTGAAATTTTGTACAACGGCATGACCTTCAACATACGTGTCTAATATGGTCTGAATCGATCAATAGCTTGATACTGCTCCCATATAAACCTATCTCCCGATTTTGCTTCTTGAGCCCCTACAAGGCGCAATTCTTATCCGAATGAACTGAAATATTACACAATGACTTCTACAATGTTCAGCATTCATTTATCGAATCGGACTATAATTTGATATAGCTCCAATAGCATAACAGTTCTTATTCAATATTCTATATTTGTCTAAAAAGAGATACCGCGCATAGAACTCGACAAATGCGATCAATGGTGGAGGGTACATAAGATTCGGCCCGGCCGAACTTAGCACGCTCTTACTTGTTAATCATGTGATTATTGTATGAGTGACAAACAACGTGTTTATAAAGCACCTAAATTTATTTAAAAATACATTTTAAGCTAAAACTTGTAATTGAATTAAATTTATTCAATTATAATGAATTTGAGGAATTCGTAAACCATTTTGAACAATTATTTATTAAAATTGAGGTATATATTGGATTGCCCAAAAAGTAACTGCGGATTTTTTAAAAGAAAGTAAATGCATTTTTAATAAAACTTGGAATGAACTTTAATCAAATATACTTTTTTACACTTTTTTTCTAAAGCAAGCTAAAAGTAACAGCTGATAACCGACAGAAGAAAGAATGCAATTACAGAGTCACAAGCCGTTGAAAAAATTTGTCAACGCCGACTATATGAAAAATCCGCAATTACTTTTTGGGCAACCCAATAGGTTTATTCGAAGCGTTGAACTCAACATAATAACATGTTTATATTGGGTAAGTAAAAACGTTGTTTGCTATAGGATTATTTAACTTGTTGAGAAGAAACTTGGTTAAGTTAAATTACTTCCCAAACCCAACACACACAGAAGGTATTCTATGGTCTCTTCTTCTTCGATGTCCTCTCAGCTTCTGCAAAAGTCGTTACTGGCAACCTTCAGTCTGTCAGCATGTTTTCCGATTAGACGGTGCCCTGTCATGACGGACACAATGACTGAGAGGTCTGTTCTAGCCAGTGACAGCAAAGCGGTAGATTTCTTCAAGTCCCGATTAGGCCACATAGTTTTAAAATGCTCACAGCCCCCTCATTCGTTGTCCTTCGGGCCTGGTCCTGAAAACATAGCTTACATGTCGCTAGATGCAAACCCACAAATTCCAGTTTCCCTGGAATGTGTAAGGTAGTTCCTAATCTCGCAAGCTCGACCGCTTTACAATTCCCTGGGATATCTTTATGGCCCGGCACCAAGAACAGGTGAATTTTAAAGTGTTCCGCCATCTCGTTGAGAGATCCGCGTAGTCGCCACATGACCATAACGAAAGCTCCCTTAGCCTCACGGCAGTGATCACAGCAATTTGTCTAGCCACAATGTCCAGAGGCATTAGATGTAGCATTAAATTCAGTCCATCAGATGGTGTCATCCTCAGTGCGGCTGTGATGCACAAACAAACCATCCTTTGGATCCTGTTGACTATTAAACAGTAGGTGGACTTTTGAAGTGCCGTCCACCAGACCACAACACCATAAAGCATTATAGGTCTGACAACTGCAGTACATACCCAGTGCATGATGCTCTGTCTAACCCCCCAACATTTGCCAATGGCTCTCTTGCTGGTGTATAGGGCAAGAGTTGCATTTCTTGACCTTTCCAAAATGTTGGATTTGAAGTTCAATTTCCTGTCCAGCAAAACACCCAGGTATTTTGCGCTTTCTGTAAATGGAACATTCTCCCCTCCCAAGGAGACAGTTGCCACTGTAGGTAACTTGTATCTCCTGCTGAACTACTTCTGTCTTGCACGGATTTACACCTAGACCACTTTCGGTAGCCCACTTAACTGTTGCACTTAGAGCTTCCTGAATTATATCTCTTAAGGCCAAAGCAGAATGAGCGTGTTGAGCTTTGATTTTGAGCGTTGCGTTGCAAAAATGCAGCTCTATACCCAAATCCCACAAAATCAATGCGGAAAAGTTCAAAAATTGTTCATCTTTGACGCTTGAAAGCGAGCATTAGTCTGTACTTAAACACGTATTTAGTGTTTTTAGTTGCCAAACATAAAAGTTGTTTAATTTTAGCGAGTTGATTTGTTGACATTTATTGTATTTTTCAACGCGACGCTCCTCAATGCGCTATTCTGTTTAGGCCTTTAGAGTACTGGGAAACGTTCCCCTAACCGCAATTGCTACGTCATCAGCATACGCGATTATTTTTACACCTTCTTCTTTCAGAGACAATAATATATTGTTAAAGGCTATATTCCAAAGTAGAGGAGACAGTACACCTCCTTGAGGTGTTCCTCTGCTGACCTGTCTTTTTAGATTCACAGATCTCAAGCCTGCCGTAATGCATCTTTTGGTAAGTAAGTTATTAATAAACTTTCTTACGGTAGAGTTGATGCCTAAAAACTCCAACTCCTTCGTGATTGACGTCGGTTTTACATTATTGAAAGCACCTTCAATGTCAAGAAATGCTACCTTTGTATATTCCTTGACAGCGATAGTACCCTCTATGTAGGCGACTAGGTCGTGAACGGTTGTTTCAGTGGACTTGCCTTTACCATATGCATGATGCTTTCGAGACAGGCGATCTCCAGGAATCTTTGCTCTAAGATATGTTTCTATCAGAGGTACTCAAGAGTCTTCAGTATTAAGGATGACAGAGTAATAGGATGAAAATCTTTCACATTCGTGTGGTAAGGTTTTCCTGTTTTCGGAATGAATATGACCTTTGTATTTCTCCATCCCACAAGTATATATGACATGTTGATACAAGCAGAGTATATCTCCCTAAGCCAAGGAGACTGGTTCCTTGTAATTCAAACAAAATTATCCTTGGAATATTTATTTTCGACAATTAAAGAGCTTTAAGTGAAATACCATGCTACGAAAATAACATATGTATATCGCAAAAGCATAACAATATAAATGCCTTTATCTGAATCCCATATGATCTTTACTGGTCTATGAATTCGCTCGCAGGGTTTAGGGTCATTAACGTTTGGGTGTTAGATATACTCCATTATTAAAAGTCTTTATTTCAGCTCGATATTGTCATGATATCCGTCTTAGGGGTGTTTTCTAGGGTGAGGTGATCCCTTAGACTCTTGGCCCAGAAAAAAATATCTGCATCGTTCTCTTCTCTCAAACACCATTTATTTAAACCCCATATTGCCGTTGGTTTAAGGGGAGTTTATAGGATGAGGCGTCTTCAAATATTTTATTTAGGGAAGGGGTAGACCCTCAATACCTTTCATTTGAGCCCCACATTGAAGTGGTTGGCAAATATGCCCGATTTAGGGGTGTTCTGGGGAGTGGGGTGGTCAGCCAAACATAGAACACCCACGATAGCACTATCGATGCTGAATATCGATTGATATTTTACGAATGGATACTATCGCAAAAGTCAATTTTTTTGCAAAACTAAACCAAAATAAGGAATCCGACACAGAATGTATCCTTTAAGATACATTGCGCCGATAGAGGGCGCAATTTTCATCCGGTTAGACTAACATTTTGTATCGTATAACGATAGTATCGATAATATCGATATTTATTATTATAACTATCGAAAATATCGAATGTTGCGATTATCGGTAGTTTGCCAGATCTACTCCTATCACATTCCTATTTGGTTTCATTTCTGGTATTGTATCCCCACCTATGAGCCAGTGCCTGTTAGCAGCTAAAGCCGGGCAATGACATAGGAAATGCTCCAACGTCTCATTGTCGTTCCCACATGCCCTACACATGTTATCACTTGCCAATTTGGCATACCGAAATCTATACTGACCTCCTGCTTACTTCCTTTCAGTAATAGCCTTCGTTACATAAGTAGCACTTCAAGCCTCCAGTTTGCATCATTGCTTCCTTGATATACTTGGTTTCACCATATTTTCTCTATAAATGTTTATACTGAAATTGAAGAGATATCAATCGATCTAGACTCCTCTTTGAAATTTTAAGTTATCATGCCGATAATACGAACGGATTCTAAAATCTTTCAGAGAAAATGGCATGCGTTAACATTTTCTTTGGGAAACGGAACTTAAAGATTAAATTTCGTATTTCTCTCCAACGAAGGCTACATCCTATTTAAGAGCTAACGATAGTTATTGCATTTAAAATTAAAAAATGGCTTTCCATAATTATATGTTTCCCAAGAATGTTTGCAATTTTCTGAAACCAACAACCGGCAACAGCCGGTTTCTTAGGAAATAATCCTCCTGAATTTCCACTCTCTTTCTTCCGATCCCATAGAAAGAGGATCATTTTAATCTTTTTTTTCATCTTCAAGCAACACTGACACTGGAATTCTTCTCCATATCATTTCAAACAAAAAACAGCAAAGTCTGATAAATCTCTCTCTTAAGGTATTTATTCGACAGAATTGTTCTGAACAAAAAGGCCCAAAACGACCATTCTCGCTCCATTGTTGGCAAATTAAGACCATAGCCTTTGATAAATGAATGGAATATGAGTAGGAGAGCCCAACAAATGGCCGGTCACTTTTGTTTCTTTTCTTTTTGTTTTGTCTTGACCACAAAAGGCAAATGATGGCATGGCTTTTTTCGGCTATCTGATGGTCTACTAGCAACGAGGCCTTGGAGGGTGAGCATGCGCAAAAACAGATGTCATGTTTTGATGTTACAAGGAGCATTGAGCATTGTTTTTATACCCTCCACCATAAGATGGGGGGTATACTAATTTCGTCATTCTGTTTGTAACTACTCGAAATATTCGTCTGATACCCCATAAAGTACATATATTCTTGATCGTCGTGACATTTTATGTCGATCTAGCCATGTCCGTCCGTCCGTCTGTCCGTCCGTCCGTCCTTCCGTCCGTCTGTCTGTCGAAAGCACGCTAACTTCCGAAGGAGTAAAGCTAGCCGCTTGAAATTTTGCACAAATACATCTTATTGGTGTAGGTCGGTTGGTATTGTAAATGGGCCATATCGGTCCATGTTTTGATATAGTTGCCATATAAACCGATCTTGGGTCTTGACTTCTTGAGCCTCTAGAGTGCGCAATAATTATTCGATTGAAATGAAATTTTGCACGACGTGTTTTGTTACGATATGCAACAACTGTGCAAAGTATAGTTCAAATCGGTCCATAACCTGATATACCTGCCATATAAACCGATCTTGGGTCTTGACTTCTTGAGCCTCTAGCGTGCGCAATTTTTATCCGATTGAAATGAAATTTTGCACGACGTGTTTTGTTATGATATCCAACAACTGTGCCAAGTATGGTTTAAATCGGTCCATAACCTGATATAGCTGCCATATAAACCGATCTTGGGTCTTGACTTCTTGAGCCTCTAGAGTGCGCAATTCTTATGTGAATGGAATGGAATTTCGCACGACGTGTTTTGTTATGATATCCAACAACTGTGCCAAGTATGGTTCAAATCGGTCCATAACGTGCTAAGTTCAACCGAGCCGAATCTTACATACCCTCCACCATGGATCGCATTTGTCAAGTTCTTTGCCCGATATCCCTTCATAGGAAAACAAATGATAATGGATAAGAATTGCTAAGCTATTGAAGCTATACCAAGTTATAAACTGATTGGGGCTATAATTAGTTTGGCTGTTGGAGACCAAAGTGTAAGTCATTGTGCAAAATTTCAGCTCAAATCGGATAAGAATTGCGTCCCCAATAGGCTCAAGAAGTAAAATCGGGAGATCGATTTATATGGGAGCTATATCAGGTTATGAACCGATTTCGATCATACTTGGCACAGTTGTTGGAAGTCACTTCGTGCAAACCACCCAAATCGGACAATAATTGCGCCTTCCAGCGGCTCAAGAAATCAAGATCCGAGATGGGTATTTATGACAGCAATATCAGTTTATAAATCGATTTGGACCATGCTTGGCACAATTGTTGAAAGTTGAAACAAAACACTTCATGCAAAATGTCAGCAAAATCGGATAATAATTGCGCCCTCTAGCGGCACAAGAAGTTAAGATCCTAGATCGGTTTATATGGCAGCTATATCAGATTATGAACCGATTTCGACCACAGTTGTTGGAAATCATAATAAAACACCTCATCCAAAATTTCAGCCAAATCGGATAAAAAAATGCGCCCTCTAATGGATCGAAATGTGGGTCTAAGACCCCATTGTGCATATATATTCTCGATCGCCATGTCCGTCCAACTGTCTGTCTGTCAGTCTGTTTTTGAAAGCACACAAACTTTCGAAGAAGCAAAGCTAGGAGCTTGAAATTTTGCACAAATACATTCTATTCAATATAGGTCCATGTTTTAATATAGCTGCCATATAAGCCGATGTTGGATATTGACTTCTTGAGCCTCTAGACGGCGCAATTCTTATCCAATTTGGCTAAAATTAAGCATAAAACGAAGCATTGTTTCAACTTTTAATGACTGCCAAGTATGGTCTAAATCGGTTCATAACCTGATATAGCTCCCATATAAATTGATCTCACGATTATACTTTTTAAGCCTATAGAGGGCGCAATTCGTATCCGACACCACCCAAACCAAGTATGGTCCGAATCGGGTCATATGGCTCCAGTAGTATGGACATTTTTATTATACTCACCACCCGCCAGCGTAGGATGGGGGTATACTTATCTAGTCATTCCGTTTGTAACACCTCGAAATATAAGTCTATTCCCCATAAAGTATATATATTCTTGATCATCTCGACGTTCTGAGTCGACCTAGCCATGTCCGTCCGTCTGTCAAAATCACGATGGCGGTCGAACGCGTAAAGCTAGCCGCTTGAAATTTTGCACAGATATTTAATATTGATGTATTTCGTTGGGGACTGCAAATGGGCCATATCGGTTCAGATTTGGATGTAGCTCCCATATTAACCGATCTCCTAATTTGACTTCTTGAGCCCTTACAAGCCGCAATTTCTGTCCGATTTGGCTTTTACATGTAGTTTACCGCTATGGGTTCCAAGAACTGTGCCAAGTTCAGTCTAAATCGTTCTATAGCCTGGTATAGCTCCCATATTAACCGGTCCCTCGATTATCTTTGTTCGGTTCCTAGAAGCTCAAATTTTTGCTGGTTTGACATAAGTTTAGTATGTAGTATAAAATTATGCCCTTCCCCTAAATTAATTTTGTATAAATTTTTAGCAGAATCCATGGTGGTGGATTTCCAAGATTCGGACCCGCCGAACTTAACACGGCTTTACTTCTTCATTATTCTTTCATTTGCCTATAAAGAGATACTGTGCAAAGAACCTGATAAATGCGGTCCATGGTGGAGGATATATAAGATTCGGTCCGACCAAACTTGGCACGCTTTTACTTGTTTGATCTATTTGCCACGCTAGAGGGGGTTGGTGAAGTGCAATTTTCACAATCTCGTACACATAAAGGGTGATATTTTAGCTTTTATCTTTTTTGCAACACTGGTTTAAACAGCTCGCGTTCATTTCGTGTTTTGTTTCTCTGTCGAACATCTTCAGTTTGGTCTATAATTGAATAATGAATCGTCTTACAAACGAACAACACTTGCAAATAGTTGAATTGGATTGTCAAAAGGCGTGCTCTGTTAAGAAAGTTCATCGCGCGGTTCTTTTATTGAGCGACGAAACTCTTTTTGACTCATTGGGTACGTAAATAAGCAGAATTGTCGATTTTGTAGTGAAGATCAGCCAGAAGCATTGCAAGAGCTACCAATGCATCCGGGAAAAGTCAAAGTTTGGTGCGGTTTATGGGCTGGTGGCATCATTGGACCGTACTTCTTCAAAGATGATGGAATCGTAACGTAACTGTAAATGGTGAGCGCTACCGTGAGATGATATCCAACTTTTTGTTCCCCAAAATGCAAGAGCTTGACTTGCATAACATTTGGTTTCAATAAGACGGGGCGACATGCCTCACAGCACACGTAACAATGGACTTATTGAGAGGCGAGTTCGGTGAACATTTCATTTCACGTTCGGGACTGGTCAATTGGCCGCCTAGATCGTGCGATTTATCTTATTTTTTGTGTGGAAGACAACATTGAACCATTTATTCGTGAGATACCGGCCGAAGTGTTGGAAAGAATATGCCACAATTAGACCAAGCGGATGGACTATTTGAGGCGCAGCTACGGTCAACATTTGCATGAAATAATCTTCAAAAATTAAATTTATATGGACCGTACTGTCGCTTCAAATAAAGATTTCATGCATTTTCTGAATTCAATTTTTTTTTTTTGTGAAAACTTATAGCTTATAGCTTTCTAAAAGTCACCCTTTATTAAAACAACTGAGAAAATCTCAGTATATAATTTTGGCATTGGCTCTTTCTTTTTTTAATACTCGTGGCGCCATCTTTTGGTACTAATGTGCAAAAAATAGGATCCAAAATTGTTCTATATATGTATGGCTTGACGGTCAACAAAGTGAAAGAAAACAAAAAGATTAGTTCCCTCTGCACTATTGTCATCTATAGTTATATCTTAGTCCGGTCAAAAACCTTCAACTCATGTCTCTCTCTCTCTCTAACCCTCTGATGTTATCGATTAGTTCTAATTTTTCATTGACTGTTGTACTGTATAAAACTTACCAGGTTTGGGGCCTTGCTACAGTAAATTTGGTGTTATCTAATGTTTAAACCCTTATGTAGTTGGCAGCGCAATATGCATCAACTTCTTATGGGATGTTTACATCTTTAAATAAGCCCGTTGGTTTTTTTAAATAACAATGAGAAGTGAATCCAAAACCAATAGGAATTAAGACGTCTGCACATACCAGATTGCAGTTAAGCCAACATTACTCTGTTCAGTTGTAGAAGAGAATGACTTAGTAGCTCATTTGTACCGCTGAATCTCTCGATCCAAATCATGAAGATGCAATATCGATGGCACTGTCGATATTATCGATATTTGGTTGTGTCTCAATATCAATTGAGAAAAAACAAGTAACAGCGTGCTAAGTTCGGCCGTGTCGAATCTAGGGAACCCGCCACCATGGATTCTGCTAAAAATGTATACAAAATAAATCAGGCTATATCAGATTATAGACATGTTAGTTGAGTGTTTTTTAAGACATGTAAGTTGAGTGTTTTTTTGATTTTTTTATTTAAATTTTTAAGTTATTTCTCACGGGAAGAGCTTAAACACACAGAGAGAATTTTCCTTCATAAATGTAATGATCGGATTTCAAAACCTTTTGTTCACAAATATTATGAAAAGTTTTGTTATATTAATAAAAAAAATCATAAATATTATGAAAATTCTTAATGAAAAAAAATTATGAAAAATTCTTATATTTATGAAGCTTTGTTTCATACATGTAAAGAACATTTTCATAATATTAATAATTTTTATCATAAATATAAAAATTATGTTATTGAAATATGTCTACGTACACACAATAAAAATTGTCTCATTTATGAAAATTTTGTGGGGGAATTTTCCAAGTCAAGTCCAAGTTAACTAGTAAACTACTTGGAAGAGGTTCAGCATTTTGTGATTATTTCTCGTTTGTTTGTTTTCCTTTTTTGTTCACATGCTTTTTTGTGTGCAAAAGAAAGAATGAAAAAAACACACACGCATAAAGGTTGAATTTTGAAAAGCTATTGGAAATTTAAAAAAAAAAATAAAATTCAAAAAAATGCAAGAAATCCTTATTTGAAGCGATAGGACGATCCATATAATTTAATTTTTGAAGATTATTTCATGCTAATGTTGACCTTGACTGAGCCTCAAATGGTCCATCCGCTTAGTCCATTTTTGGCATACTCTTTCCAACATTTCGGCGGCCAATTGACCGGTCCCGAACGTGAAATAAAATGTTCACCGAACTCGCCTCTCAATAAGTTCATTGTTACGCGTGCTGTGAGGCATGTCGCCCCGTCTTGTTGAAACCAAATGTTATGCAAGACAAGCTCTTGCATTTTGGGGAACAAAAAGTTGGATATCATCTCACGGCAGCGCTCACCATTTACAGTTACGTTACGATTCCATCATCTTTGAAGAAGTACGGTCCATTGATGCCACCAGCCCATAAACCGCACTAAACTGTGACATTTTCTAGATACATTGGTAAGTCTTGTAATGCTTCTTCTGATATTCACTCCAAAATCCACAATTCTGCTTATTTACGTACCCATTGAGAGCGATGAACTTTTTTAACAGAGCACGTATTTTGATAATAAAATTCAACTATTCGCAAGCGTTGTTCGTTGGTAAGACGATTCATGGTTATTATAGACCAAACTAAAGATGAAACCACGAAACGTGCGTGAGCTGTTTAAACCAGTGTTGCCAAAAAGATAATAGCTAAAAAATCACCCTTTACATGCATGTTTTACATTACAACAATGCACAAACACGAACAGTCAGATCTCTGCGTAATTCATTCTACGTAAAATATTGAAGCTATTGGGTGTTTTTAACTTTGCAGCGAAGTGAAAAGTGTAAAAAGTAAGTACTGTGGTTAAAATAGGGGTTTTTGTGCCAAACAAAGTTTTCCAACATGAAATAAAACTGAGGATACGTAATATCTCAATAGAAATCGATAATCTCAAACTGAGTATCGTCTGTACGAGGAATTGAAGTGTAAAAACTTGGTACTTAATTTGCAAAGTGAAGCCATTGATAGACCATCAATGTGTTCGTTTACAGCATCGGTTTTATGAATCGAAACGATCCAGCCTGGTCAAAAATCGCTACCTCCCTTCCACATGCAAGTGTGACTACAACAACATACGAGGGTTGCCTTTTATATTTCGGGATTAGAGAACACAAAAACAAATATTAATCATCGAAAATCGCTTTATTGTTTTTCAAAATACTCGTTCAAATGTTCATGCAATATTAAATGTATGCTGGTCCCACTAATGCCTTAGGATGTCTTAATCTCACAAACAATAGGTCACATGACGATCTTGCAATATCAGTTGGCGCACAGCATCAATGATTTTTGAAACAACAACTGATATTGGACGCACTTCACATAACTCGTCTTGGAGTGAACTACGACCTAGGTTGAATTCACCATACCATCGACAAATACTGGTCCTTGATGGAGCTTCATCGCCAGAAATTGAATTAAGTTCATCGATGCACTGTTGTTGAGGTAATTCACGTCGATAGTTGTAAAAAACCACCGTAGCGCAGAGGTTGGCATGTCCGCCTATGACGCGAAACGCCTGGGTTCGAATCCTGGCGAGACCATCAGAAAAAATTTTCAGCGATGATTTTCTCCTCCTAATGCTGGCAACATTTGTGAGATACTAAAACTTCTCTTCAAAGAGGTGTCGCACTGCGACACGGCCTTCGGACTCGACTGTTAAAAGGAGGCCCCTTATCATTGATATGTGAGAAATTTGCCCTTGTTCCTTAGTAGAATGTTCAATTGCAAAATTTGCAATTTTTGTCCAATCCCGAAATATAAAAGACAACCCTTGTATGGTAAAACCTGCAAAAAACACAAGCTTTAGCACTTAAATCTCGAAAAGGCCATAATTCCGGATTTATTGGCCAATGTAAATGTACTTTTGTGTTTAGTTAGCAAAAAGTGTCACATAAATGTTACTTTGTGCTCAAATTAAATTCTAACCTTATTCAAAAAACTTAATGTAGATTTCAAATAGGTTTATTTGAAATATGTCCTTTGTAGAACTGTCAAATAAACCTGTTTTAAGGCTTCATAAAGCTTTGTAAATAAGGCCGCAAGACGTAAAGTCCACCAAAGGATCCCAAAAATTCACTTTTTCCAATTTTGAATGCCGTTGCGGCACGGGTTCTCGTTAACCGATCGTCATGATATTTCATATTTCGCTTATTAGAACCACCAGGAAAAGAATAGAGGATTTGCAAAATAATCTCCCTAATAGGATGGTCTAATAAACATTGATTTTTTATGGCAAGCAAAGGAAGAGCACCTGCCGAACATTGTTTTTAGTACAGAGAAAAAATTCAAAACTATGTTCAATTAAAAAAATTTTATATTCCGTTAAAAAAAAAAATTCTGAAATCGAACCTATAAAGAAAATTGTATTATTGATCCACAATTTTGCATTTTGGATCTATGATAAGATCAAAAATCCAATTAAAGTGGTTTAAACTCAATAAACCATTCATTTGAAACCTTCAATTTCTTTTAAACGACGTTTTTACTGTTTTAATAAAAAATAATAAATAATATTTTTCACATTAATAAAAATCTTTTTATTTCATTGGATTATCTTGCTTATAAAACATGAAAAATATTGCTAAAAAATCACTCTAATTCCGCGTTGGCGTAATCGAATGTCAACATTTTTACAAAATAGTTTATGGTTGTGGAAGACGAAAATTCGTTCACAACCAATTTTGAACAAATCAAAGAAAATCTTTCCGAGTAACAATTGTTGAGTAAAATAACTTTTAAAGGTTGCTAAATAACTGCAGTTAACGGCTCCATATTAAAAAAACAAATCTCTTAAACTTAAACTATTTCTTTTTAATACCCACCTCCCATGGCGAAACAATTAAAGGTGATCTCATTTGTAAAACAACCACAAATCATATGGTGCAATCCGCCATCTTGCCATCTAGCTGATCGTCGTTTTGCCAACACACTCAAACAATTTTGTGTGCGTGCATGAGCGAAGAATATGCGAGAATGAAGATAACAACAAAGAGAATGAAAACAAAAATCTGACATCTTTATACCGTCAAACCCGGCCGGCTGTTAACAGCTGTTCGGATGGGGGTATACTAATCTAGTAATTCCGTTTGTAACACCTCGAAATATTCATCTAAGGCCCCATAAAGTATATATATTCTTGATCGCCTCGACATTCTGAGTCGATCAAGCCATGACCGTCCGTCCGTCTGTCGAAATCACGATAGCGGTCGAACGCGTAGAGCTAGCCCTTTGAAATTTTGCATAGATACTTAATATTGATGTACATTATCGTTGGATATTACAAATGGGCTATATCGGTTAAGATTTGCATATAGCTTCCATATAAACCGATCTCGCGATTTGACTTCTTTAACCCCCACAAGCCCCAATTTTTGTCCGATTTTGCTGAAATTTTGCATGTAGTGTTCTGTTATGACTCCCAACAACTGTGTATAGTACGGTTCAAATCGGTTTATAACCTAATATAGCTCCCATATAAACCGATCTTCGTCTATGTCTGCATATAGTCGGACGAAACATACGACAACTCTTGCCAAACCGGAAAGAAGTCGTCTCGACAAGTCTGAGGGTTTTTTGGTCTTGTGAGATATTGACGTTTAGTATAGGCTTTGTTGCACGGCATGTAGTTGTCTTATGACATGCCAAATTTAGCACATGTAGAGTTGTACATGTCGTGTGATACAAACGAAACTTACATATGAAAATCACTTTTCAAAATGGCACATGTAATTTTTTTCGATTAGAGCGTGCTCTTTTCCTTCTGACAAAAACATAAAGAAATCAGCTGTTTTTGTTGTCAGTCGAATGAAAGCAACAACAAATTAAATTCTTTTCTTAAATTAATGATTTGACCAACTTTCTCACAACTTTAACAATTTTTACGCATAAAAAAATTCAGCTTTTGCTCTAATTTTTATGTTATGTCAAGCGAAAATAACACACATAGGAGTGATAGCAAAAATTATGAATCCTATGTAAATTGACAATTTTGACAACCTTTTTCAATTACATGTGAATACAAAAAGTGGCATGTCATAAGACATCTACATGCCGTGTAATACCGCATTAAACAGCCTTGTAAACTTCCTTACTAAGACTGCTATTACACGATAAGGCTTGTCATATGTAATTTCAAACATAACAACTCTAAATTTAGTACACATAGTGGATTTTGGAATAAATATGCAACTCTTTTTTCGATTAAATCGAAGATTCGAATTGAAATATTCAAACAGAGCAGACGTGTTTCCTTGACACAAATAATAAATAAAAAAAAATTGAATTTTCTTTGAAATAAAAATTTAAATTTGTGGATTTTGAATTTTGGAAATGAATTTGGACCAACTAGGCATGGACGTTTGCGATCCTGCCGAGAATATACCCCCTGATAAAAACAACCATAAAAGCAATTGTAAGTCAGCCATTGGAAAACTTTTGCATGAAGCCTGCTTTAGTGGACATGGACATGGATATGGCTCGCAAAATTCTGGATGTTTGGATCAAGACATTACTCCTTCGACGTCTGCATCATCATCCTCTAAATGCAATAAAGGAATGTCTGCTAATTTGGTAATGAATGTTGAAAAATTGCCTTCAATTGACATTAAAAAATTGACAAAAACAAACGCAACGCAAGTCAATACATCAAGACC
Source organism: Stomoxys calcitrans (assembly GCF_963082655.1). NCBI lineage: Eukaryota > Metazoa > Arthropoda > Insecta > Diptera > Muscidae > Stomoxys > Stomoxys calcitrans. The sequence continues at coordinate 50,776,685 of NC_081552.1, read as the reverse complement.
TTTACCATCCAACATTGAGAGCAATATGGATCACAACGAGTTTACCCCCTCTGACAAAGAAGGTTTTCAAATGGTGCAAAAGAAACGGAAAATATCTGGTGATACTAACTTGCGTAAGATAGATTTAAGCAATTCTGTTCTTAGTGTTTCAAATAATGCATCTGGCCAATCGCAGGATTCTTCCAATAGATTTGCAATATTAGGAGATTTAGATATTAAAACTAACAACACTTATCATAAGAAAATTCCAGCACAAGAGGCTTTAGTTGTAGAAAAATCTGTCGGAAACAGGAAGTCTTTCTGCCCTCCTATTTTTCTTTTTGGTGTTGATATGAATAATTTAATTAAAGATTTAAAGGCTAGGCAAATTGTATTTAAGATTGTCAACAAGAGCAGACACAAGAGTAAACTTTATTTGCAAGACCCAAAAATACACACTGAGCTAATGTGCCTTCTACGTGAAAAGAAATTAGATTCATACTCTTATACACCAAGGGAGTTAAAACGACAAACCATTGTTTTGCGTGGCCTTTTGTTTGACACAGCAATAGAGGATATTAAGTCAGAAATAGATATGTTAGTCCCTGATACAGTGCATAGTGTCTCTAAATTTTCCACTTCATACTCCAAGAAAAACAATATTGACACAGGTCTTTTTTTGCTAACACTGCATCCTGGTAAATCCGTATCTGAGTTGAAGGCGCAAAGATATATTTTGCATCAAAGGGTGTCTTGGGAATTACCGAAGAAAAATATGAGGGATGTTCAATGCTGGAGATGCCAACAATGGGGGCATATGTCCCAAAATTGCAACAGGGATTTTGCGTGCGTAAAGTGCGGTCAAAACCATGCACAAGGTGAGTGTAAATTTGTGCAGGGCGATGGAAATTTACCATTTTGCATCAATTGTGGAAATAGTGGCCATCCCTCGAGTTTTAGAGGTTGCCCTGAGTATAAAAAATATGTTGAGCTTAAGAAGAGAGCTAGATCAGTTGCCCTAGAGAGAAAAGAGAATTTGAAAATTGCTAAAGAACTTTGCCCTCCTAAAGTGATTTCGCTGGAAGACAAAATTGCCAATTTTATAAGGGAGTTTCAAACCATTTCAAAGGAAGAGGCGATACAGCGATGTATAGGCCTCTTACGCGAAGTAAACCAAGTCTATGGTCCATAATGTTCTGGATCTTATTACATTTAATGTCAGGTCACTCATTGAATATGGCCGTAGATTTGAATTACACAGTTTAATGAAAAAGTTTGATATTGACATTGCTTTCCTTCAGGAAACTCATTTGAGAGCTGGAGGTAATATTAGTTTTGAAGGCTGTCACTTTCTAAGGGATAACAGCGCACAAGGTGTGGCCATACTACTTAAAAAACATTTTAAATTCAGAAAAGAAGTCATCTTAGGGTTTCTCTTCCCTAATTTATTTATTTCTATTGATGTTTCTATTAATGGCGTTCTTAGGAAAATTTTGTTAGGCTCAGTTTATATTCCTGGCAATTCAAGCCAATCGCAAATTTTAAGTTCTCTGTCTTCTTTAGGTAATTATTCTGGGGGATTTGATTTCACATTTATAGGTGGTGATTTCAATGCTAGACATATTTCATGGGGTGATTCTATGAATAATTCAAATGGAAACTGTTTTTATGACTTCCTTCAAGTAAATCCCCACTTTTTTACCAGAATATCTTCATCCTGTCCAACGTTTCCAAATGGTTCATCTTACTTGGATCATTTTCTCTTTTGTTTTAACACATCTGACCTGCCAAATCCTGTTTGTTCGACCTCATGTTTACCCAGTTTTTCAGATCACTACCCTCTCAAACTTAACGTCATTCTTCCTAGCTTCGAAATTGTTTTGCAGCCTCCTCCTACATTTACAAGCTTCGAAAGCACACATTGGGATGATTTCAAGCACGATATAACTCAGGGTATTTTAAGTAATTATCCCCCTTCAAATAGAAATTTGAGTAACAATGAAATTGATCAGTACATTGAAGAGTTTGCTTCTGTTGTGAGTTCTGTCTCAGAACTTCATTCTAAGAAAATTGAATTGGGTAACAGAAAATTCTTGATATCTGATAGAATTAAGAATTTATATAGAATTAAATATAATTGGCAAAAAGAACTTAAGAGGCTTTATCGCGTGTCCAATAACAGATTCAGTCCAGAGTATCGCATTTTATCCAAGCAAATCCAATTATTGAGTGTTATTATTAAGAGGCAGGTTGAACTAGAGCAGATTTCTATTTTTAGAGATAAACTTAGAGGAATTAAGCCGGGGCCAAGAGCACATCGGGACGTTTTCAAGATTATTGGGCATCGAAAATCTCTACCTTTGGATAAATTATCAATTGATGGTGCGATAATAACAAATGAGTCGGAATGCCTTTCCCATTTGAAATCGTATTTTTCTAATATTTATAATAGCTCTGTTCATCTTTCGTCTGTAAGGGAAGATTTTGTGAATGACTTCATTGCAAATGTTCCTCAACACTGCTATTCATTTTCAATTGATTCAGATGCAAAAAATCAAGACAGGTTGGAAAATCTTACAACTTTGGGTGAAATTCTTGATATTTCCTCATATTTAAAGAATAAGAAATCGTCTGGCATTGATACTATTTCTAATTTTATTATTCGAAAACTTTCAATTAAAGCATTTGAATATTTAGTTATCATATTTAATAACTGTATCTCCAACGGATATTTTCCAGATTCATGGAAAACCTCAAAGATAATTCCAATTAAGAAAAAATCCAATAGTAATGAGATTTCTAACTTGCGACCTATATCTTTATTGTCAAATCTGGGTAAACTTTTTGAAATGATTGTCCGTACTAAAATGGATAAAGGCATCACTTTACCATATATTCCAAACTCACAATTTGGTTTCCAAAAAGGGCATTCCACAGTTGATGCTATGACAAAGTTCACAAATGATATTGTATTGAATTTAAGAGCAAAGAAATGTACTGTTGCAGTTTTTCTTGACGTTGAAAAGGCTTTTGATCATGCTTCCCACTATGGTATATTAACTAAAATGATAAGGATAGGGTTTAGTCCTCCTATTATAAAGCTTTTCAAAAGTTTTTTTACGAATAGACAATTTGGCGTACTCTTCAAAAATCAGTTGTCGGAATTTTCAAATGTTAATTGTGGTGTCCCGCAAGGATCGGTTTTAGCTCCACATTTATATAACATTTTTATGAGTGATTTTTCCCCACAACTCCGAACATTCCTCGGGTATTTTGTATGCGGATGATTCCCTTTTATACTCTCACAATGAATCGCCAGCATGTGCTTTGGTCCAAGTCTCGCAATACCTCCATGAGGTTAAAAATTTTTATGATAAATGGGGTATAAAGATAAATACTTCAAAATGCGAAGCCATTTGCATAAGAAATGCATCGGGAAAATGCAAGCGCTTTGTTGTACCTGAGAGTAAATCCTTGAAGCTATTTTTAAATGGCATTGAAATTCCATTTAAAGAGAAAGTTAAATATTTGGTTGTAGAGTTTAACAAACTTTTTAAATTCAACGTACACGCGCGGAAGGTCCGTAATAAGGCCCAGGAAATATTCGCATCGTTTCAAAAAATTCTTGGATACAAATCTTTGCCTGTAAATACGAAACTTTTATTGTACAAGACTTGTATTAGGCCTGTTATCTTATATGGTTTTCCAGTTTGGTTCAGTATATCCCCCATTGTTTTGAAAGAACTTGAGATTTTTGAGCGGAAAATTTTGAGACTTTGCATTGGGAAGAATTTTAAGCGCATTAACAGAAGATATTCAAATAATTTCATTTATTTGAATTCCAAGTTGAAGCGGCTTTCTTCCTATGTGTGTGATCTTTTGGAGAAATTCAATTTAAGATTAGGGCTTCATGAGAATTCTCATATGATTGACGCTATGAATAGTCAAGCGAACATTGGTTGGTATAATGCTCAGTATTTATCTCCCTTGGGATATATAAATGAACCTGAATCGGGTACTATCGCTTTTTACGAAAAGGCACTAGCCGGTACTCACCGTGGTTAGCTACATCTTAACCTACTTTTCCTTGTTTTTTTTTTTTAGTTATAATTGTTATTATTTTTTGCTTATTTTATTATTTGTAGCTTTAAGTTCAAACCCTAGATTAAGATTTTTCTATTTAATGTAGTAGTCTCGGGAGCAAGGACGTCAATAATTCTAATTTCATGTATCCATATTACATTTTACCTTTTATGCTAAAGCCAGGTGCTGAAACTACCTAATATGTTATTGCGATAATACATTATAGTCATAAATTTTCTTTATTATGTTTCTAATTCTACTTCAATGTTTAAAAAAAGACTCAATAAATATAAACTTCAACTTCAACTTCGATTAAATCGAACTTTTATTTTATCAAACATACATGGAGCCACATGTCTATAAAAAAAGAACATACAACAGGACAAGTTATTAATTGTATAAGCTAGTGTCACGAGCCCAGCTGATTAAATATGTAGGAATTTCAGAGCTGTATCGTCCCACTGAATTATCATACACATTTCAAACAAATGACATCTAAATGACAACGGTCATTTCAAATCTAAAATTCAAATTCAAAAAGTCATTTGAAAATTTTCAAACACAAAGGTTTTGTGGTTAAAATTGTTTTGTCTTAAAAGGGCAAATTTGCAAAAAAGAAGAAATGCGTAAATGCTGACTTTGCTGGAAGGAGGATGGGTCGTTTTTTCTATCCCTAAGGACGGAGCAAGGCAGAGGAACCACCTTTGCTATAGCCAGGCCAACCCAATCGTCCAATGTTTTACACGACCGTGCTAACTTTTGCGCCACCTTCTAGTTTGATAAAGCAGTTATATAAACAATTCCTCCGATTTAACTTCAAAGAGCCCCGTTGGCTGCAATTGGTTTTCTTTTCTTGCAAAGAATTTGACAAAGGTAAACCATTGTGCAGGGTCTTGACGGGTCATCAAGATCGGATTATACTTTCATTTAGCCCCCATATAGACCATTCTCCAAATTGTTGGTCTTTGTTATTATTCGTTATTATGTTATTTTGTTTCATTTCCAGTGTGAGGCAGCCACACTGAAAATGAACAGTCGTGGAGTGTAATAAGGAGATTAAAGCCTTCTCTGATCGTGCCATCCGATCCGCATTGTTTGGATGCCGGGCTATAGCGAAGTAAGGGGGAATGAAAGATCAGACGATTTGACTGTGAAAACCAGAGGACTGCCGTCAATAAACTTGGTTAATCCGAAACCCTTCGTAGCACTGTGGAACAGCAAGACGGTCGATAAGAAGACGAAAATCCTATGCGGAGATCCTGATCGTAAGAAGACTAAGAGGCTATTACTGAAAGGAAGGACCCGTTGGACTACAGCTTACTTATGCAAAATTGATGAGGCAAGTGACAGCATATGTAGGGCATGTAAAGAAGATGATGAGACGTTGGAGCATTTCCTATGTCATTTCCCCGCTTTTCTTGGTTTACAGACACCTTCACTTATGTGGGGACACAATACCAGGCATGAAACAATTTAGAGACGTGATGTGGAAAACCATAAGGGATTTTGTAAGTCGCTTAAAGCATGTGTAATCCAAGAATAGCCAAAACAATCCTGTTCCGAACTCCAAATGTAAAATATGCCGCTGGTTATTATACCCTCAACCATAGGGTGGGGATATACTAATTTCGTCATTCCCTTTGTAACACCCCAAATATGCGTCTAAGACCCCATAAAGTATTTATATTCTAGATCGTCATGTCATTTTAAGTCGATCTAGCCATGTCCGTCCGTCTGTCGAAAGCACGCTCACTTTCGGAGGAGTAAAGCTAGCCGCTTGAAGCCGTTTAAATAGGTTCATAACCTGATATAGCTATCATATAAACCGATCTTGGATCTTGACTTCTTCAGCCTCTAGAGGACGTAATTCTCATTCGATTTGGCTGAAATTTTACACGAAGTGTTTTATTATAACTTCCAACTACTGTGCTAAGTATGGTTCAAATCAGTTCATAACCTGATATAACTGTCATATAAACCGATCTGGGATCTTGACTTCTTGAGGCACTAGAGGGCACAATTCTCATTCGATTTGGCTGAAATTTGTGCTAAGTATGGTGCAAATCGACCGATCTGGGATCTTGACTTCTTGAGCCAATAGAGGGCGCAATTCTCGTACAATTTGGCTGAAATTAGTTTGTTATTACTTCCAACAACTGTGCCAAGTATGGTTCAAATCGGTTCACAATCTGATATAGCTGCCATATAAACCAACCTTGGATCTTGAATTGTTAAGCCTCTAGAGGCCGCAATTCTTATCCGATTTTGCTGAAATTTTTTTTCAACGGCTTCTTCCATGAACCTCAACATACATGTCCAATATGGTCTTAATCGATCTATAGCCTAATACAGCTTCCATATGAACCGATCTCCCGATTATGCTTCTTGAGCCCCTACAAGGCGCAATTCTTATCCGAATGGACTGAAATATTACCCAGTGACTACTATTATGGTCTTCAACATTCAATACATTTATGATCCGGACTATTACTTGATATATCTCCAATAGCATAACAATTCTTATCCTTTTTTCCCTGTTTGCCTAAAATGAGTTACCGCCCAAAGAACTCGACAAATGCGATGCATGGTGGAGGGTATATAGGATTCGGCCCGGCCGAAATTAGCACGCTCTTACTTGTTTTCCAAGGTATATTAATTTACCAGGAGAAACGTCTATTCCGCAGAAAGAAAAAGGAAATGGAAAGACGTGAGTGTGAGCGAATTGAGATGTACAGGTGTCAGAATGAAGTCCGGAAATTCGACCAAAGAATTAAACATCAAATCGATGGCATTGGTGCAGGCACATCCTCCTCCAGAGACAAAGAAGGAAATCTGGTAACTGACACAGATAACATGCAGAGGTTATGGAAAGAACATTTTACCCAACTGCTAGTGTCCGATGTTGGCGGCGAAGAGGATACCTCAGAACCAATCCCTGATGATGGTATAGAATGTTTACCTCCTAGACCCGACTAAAGAACAACAAGGCAGCAGGAGCCGACGGGTTACCCGCTGAACTATTTAAGACCGGAGGCGACACGCTGATAAGGCGTATGCATCAGCTTATCTGCGCAATCTGGCTAGAAAAACGCATACCCGATGATTGGAACCTCTGCATACTATGTCCCGTACACAAGAAAGGATACAAGACGGAATGTGCCAACTACAAAGGAATAAGTCTCCTTCCCATCGCATACAAGATACTCTCGAGCGTATTGTGTGAAAGATTAAAACCTAAAGTCATTGAGATAATTGGGCCCTATCAATGCGGCTTTAGACCTGGTAAATTCACCCTAGACCAGATATTCACACTGCGCCAAATCCTGGAAAAGACGCGAGAAGGACAAATCAACACCTACCATCTCTTTGTTGACTACAAAGCCGCCTTCGATACTCCTTTACGTTCAAAGGTATTTCAAGCCATGTCTGAGTTTGGTATCCCTGCAAAATTAATAAGACTCTGCAGGATGGCACTTGCTGATACGCGTTCCTCAGTAATAATAGGAAAGAATCTTTCCGAACCATTTAATACCAAACGAGGTTTCAGACAAGGAGACAGCCTATCGTGTGATCTCTTTAATATCCTGCTGGAGAAGATTATACGACATGCAGATGTGAATAGATATGGTACACTAATCACAAGAGAACACATGCTACTCGCCTATGCCGACGACATCGATATCATAGGTCGGTCACCGGAAGTTGTAACTGCAGCCTTTGAAAGAATCGAAAGAGAGTCAGTGAAAATGGGTCTGGCAGTAAATGGAGATGAGACGAAATGGATGGTTTCAACTCCCAAAAAGCCTTGCACAACCGAGCAGATAAAGAAAATGGAAAAAGTTGGGAACCACAACATTGAGACAGTCAGTAACTTTATCAACCTCGGCACCGCCGTAACCGAAACGAATGGCACCAGTTTTGAGATGTTACTTTGGACTAAGTAAGCAGTTTAGAAACAAGGCCACCTCTCGACAAACGAAGATTACACTATACAATACACTGATACTACCCGTGCTGTTGTACTTGTGAAAGCAGATGAGGCAGTGCTGGGAGTATTTGAGAGAAAGATTCTTCGTTAAATATTTGGACCAGTTTGCGTTAACGGAGAATATAGGCGACGTATGAACCACGAGCTGTATGACGACGATAGCATAGTTACACGCATCAAAATACAACGGCTGCGTTGGCTAGGTCATGTTGTCAGAATGGATGAAGAAGCTCCAGCAAAGAAGTCTTTTGAAGGCAAACACGGTGGTACACGCCAACCGGGAAGACCAAAAGCCCGATGGAAAGATCAAGTTGTGGGAGACACCTCGAAACTTGGTTTCAGAGATTTTAGAATGAGCGCAGAAGATCGAGGCGCTTGGAACGCTATTCTGCGTTCGGCTAGTGGAACAAATATTCTGTCATAGCCAAATAAAGTAAAGTAAATATTAATTTACAGGTAGTGGGAGTTGCCCAACAACAAAATACTGAGTGCACTATCTGTCAAAATCAGTAATTAGTGCAACTCTGATTTTGTGTATGTTACTAGTTCGCGCCATTTTTCGTTGTTTGTGTTTGTGATGGTTCTTAACTATAATACGTACACACACAATCAAAACTGGTTGACAGATAGTGCACTTCGCTTGATTGACGCCGTTATAGAAAAATCACTAAACGGCGGCGCCATCATTTCAATAAACTATTGTACAAACACAAAACTGTACTTTTGTCCATTATTTTTAAATAACAACCTTTTAGAATCCCGTTGCCAATGATAAGAAACAACAATTTTACTTATTTTATGCTAAATAAGTCAATTAAATTTAGTGACGTTAAAATTTATGCCGCACGCAAGTTGGTTACCAAAACGCAAATGAATTTACAATTACTGACATGGGACTTAGCTCAATGAAACGTTAAAATTTGCTGTGCTGTCAAAAATGTTACTAGCCCCTGGGCTACTCAAAAATTATTCGACACACTTAACGTCATATTTTTACTATCCCTACAACTTTGCTACCATTCGACACACAGCCTTAAAAAGAAATGTCAATTGTTCGAAATTTCTATGTGTGTCTACCAAGATATATTTATTTACAGGCAGTGGCAGTTGCCCAACAACAAAATATTGAGTGCACTATCTGTCAAAATCAGTGATTAGTGCAACTCTGATTTTGTGTATGTTACTAGTTCGCGCCATTTTTCGTTGTTTGTGTGTGATGGTTCTTAACTATAACACATACACACACAATCAAAATTCGTTGACAGATAATGCACTTCGCGAGAAAAAATTGTACTCAGCTGTTTACGGTACATTACCTGGTAATTATGTCATGTGTGTCTACATTTGCTTTGACAAGTTAGTGGAACAGAGCTGTATTTCAATTTTTTGTTGCTGGGCATCTGACCATACCTTGTATATGATTCTACCATGCAACAAGATTGAAATCTTATAATTACAGTGTGTGATTAGAATTGTTATTCTAAGAAAAGGAAACAGTGAGTTTAGTTTCAATTACAATCGTATATAGGAATTCATAAACAATTATTAATCAAAAAGAAAAATTGGAAAAACAAAAAAAAAATTTAATTTATAGGCTTTGAGAGCATTTTGAAAGATTTTGTTTGAAATTATTTGCGTTGCCAATTAGTTGTATAGATGATGGGAGGGAGTTCCAAAGACGGGTCACAGTGAAGAAAAAATACCACTCAGATACCAGCAATTGATTGATACGATCAAAATTCTACTGTTGGTTCTACCTACTGCAGTTTCTCATGCAAGTACACTGGTGTTTTGGTAAATATAATTTTGTGTAAAAGTACTAGTGATTTGATATTCAGAACGTCTGCATATCCACTCCAAACAAGCTTTTCCGGAATGTGGAACAAGTCTCGAATCTTTTCAGTCGATAAACGTATCTTAGGATCGAATTGTATGCCACTTATAGTCTATCGCAGTTTTGTGATGTGTCTGGTATAACGTTCTCACCATACCAAAGACTTTTCCTGTGGCAGCAACAACTTGATCACTCTATGTTAGTGTCTGATTAAAAATAACGCCCAAGTTGTTTGCCCTGGGAACTTGTCAAATTAGGATTAGGATTTTATTTTAGATACACGTAGATTACGTTTTTCTATATTTTTACCAATTAAACATGGTATTGATTTATAAAAAATTTTTTAAACAAAGCTATTATTTGCCATTGAATCATGACATGTGATTGGTAAAAAGACTAATGTTTAACAAATTTTAAATTGTACGAATAAAAATTGTTATACAATAACATAAACGGTATGTATTTGTTTCGACAAAAAGAAAGATGGTATTGTGTACTCTTTCACACACATGTAATGCGAGTGTGTGCTACAAATATTGGAAGGTGCAAGATATTTTTTGCAAGGGTTTAGAGGATATATGGAGTAAAAATAAAGACCCCATTTGTTGGATCTGGGCTTTGGAAACTTTGTACGCAAGGGGTTTTTCCAATTAAAAAAAATGCCTATTTTGAAGTACATATAGCACCCGTTTAAGTTGACATATCTTCTTCTTCTACTAAATATGCTCTTCACAAACAAAAAAGAAAAAAATTATGGCACCTAAGCAAGTTTTTTCAATAAAAACTAATCAAGGAAATTACTTTTTTTACCAAAAAAATACACTTTTTTCAAATTTTTTAACTTCCACGCTGTAAAACTTTTAACTGTATAATCAGATCTGGAGCGTTGTTGCGGCAAAGTTGTCACGAATCATGTAAAAAATTAAAACCGAACCACAAATGCCTTCGTAAATTGCAAAATGCATAGCAGTTCTCGAAAGTTGAATATCTCCAAAACCAAAGACTGTATGGATATGTAGAGATTTTTGACCACTATCCAACAAAAAAAGAATTTTGAAAATCGGACCACACATGAAGATTTTACCCACGAACTCGCTAACACCTCAGCTCTAACCATTCCAAATTTCAAAGAGATATCTTTACCCGTTCTCACAAAGCATATTTTTTATTAGCTTTTTTCGATTTTCTCCCACTGTGCAAAGACTCCAAATTATTAAGTTTTATTATTAAAATGCGTGCTCTGTTAAGAAAGTTCATCGCGCGCTTCTTCCATTTTATGGTCAGTTTAATCGACCCACTGAAGCGGCTATTCGATCTATTGTGACTAAACTTCGCAACAAATTTACATCATTGGACATTAAAACTCAAAAACGTTTACGTAGAGTGCGAACTGAAGACAATATCGGAGCTGTATCGGCCAGTGTTAATGATTACCATCAATTATCGATTCGTCACCGTTCGCAGCAATTGGGCCTCTGTTACTCAACAACATGGAAAATTTTGGGGAAGGATTAAGGTGTGAAGCCTTTCAAAATACATCTGGTGCAAGAATTGAAGCCGAACGACCTACCGCAATGCAGAATTTTTGGTGAATGGGATCTTTAATAGTTGGCCGAAGATACACTTTTTTATCGAAAAATTGTGTGTAGCGACGAAGCTCATTTTTGGCTCAATGGGTACGTCAATAAGCAGAATTGTCGATTTTGGAGTGACGATCAGTTAGAAGCTTTACAAGAGCTACCAATGCATACAGAAGAAGTCACAGTTTGGTGCGGTTTTTGTGCTGGTGGTATCATTGGACCGTACTTCTTCAAAGATGATGCGAATCGTAACGTTACTGTGAATGGTGAGCACTATCGTGAGATGATATCCAACTTTATTTTACCCAATATGCAAGAGCTTGACTTGCATGACATGTGGTTTCAACAAGACGGTGCCACATGCCACACAGCACGCGTAACAATGGACTTATTGAGAGGCATGTTCGGTGAACATTCACGTTCGGGACCGGTCAATTAGTCGCCTAGATCGTGCGATTCGACTCCTTTTGACTATTTTTTGTGTGGCTATGTGAGAGCTCATGTCTAAACAGACAAGCCCGCTTCCATTGACGAATTGGAAGACAACATTGAAGCATTTATTCGTGAGATACCGGCCGAAATGTTCGAAAGAGTATGCCAAAATTGGACTAAGCGGATGGACCATTTGAGGCGCAGTCACGGTCAACATTTGCATGAAATAATCTTAACAATTTAAATTATATGCACCGTACTTTCGATTCAAATAAAGATTTCATGCATTTTTCTGAATTTTGTGTTTTTTGTTTTGAAAATCTTTTCTATAGCTCTTAAAAAAT